>NC_047514.1:414110-631610 GCF_902827115.2 Pseudochaenichthys georgianus | reverse complement strand
TGTGTGTGTGTGTGTGTGTGTGTGTGTGTGTGTGTGTGTGTGTGTGTGTGTGTGTGTGTGTGCCAAATGTAGGCCATGCCAGTGAAAGACTGCTGGGCTCAGCATCCTTTGTAATGGATACTATGGCCACCCTGCAAACACTCTGCACAATGAAAGTAGAGGATACAACCCGGCAAAATGTTCAATACACTTGTGATTAAAATCTGTCCTACAAAACAATACCCATGGTATGGTTTCAGTCTCACTTAAGAACAACGTGCTACAGTAATTGTGTGACAGGACTCTGCATCCACAGCACTACTTCCTGCAAGCTATGCTTCTTCCTATAGGGACTTATCCCAGCATACTCTGTTGTTAATCAATACCCCATTGTTATGTACACCTCACAACATTATGATTTAAGCTGTACAAAACTGAACCTGCTTCTAAAACCTCTGTCAATATGAATGTCAGTATGTTCTGCCATCTGCAAAGACACACTGGTGAAGCATCAGTAATGTGTCCTCTGAAAGAACATTATCAGACCTTATATAACCTGAGAGGAGCATCGGGGCTGTGGACCACCTGAGGTCACATGTGAGGTGACCGCTATGATGCCTGGTCCATATGTTACTATCAAATGACTATCTGACAAACCTGAGTTATAATGCTAAAGACCACCAGAGGGCAGCTTGTTCAAGGCAATGATCTGAGGAAACGGCAGCTGGTAATAGAAACAAGACTATTTATTTCAATTATTCAGACACAAACTATTATGTTTACACATATACACTATTGTGATTAACTTGATGTGAAGCAATTGTTCCTAAATAAAATAACACACTGGAGACAAATAACCATTAACACCACAGACTAGAAGAAGCCTTGTGCTGAGCTATTGGATAGAGGAGGAATAAATAAATAATGTAATTGTGTCTGACAGTTGTACGGCTAAGGCAAGCTTACGATCTGGCAGCTCATCATGTAGAATTGCTATGATTATAAAACACCATTTATTTTGGGGCTTGGATATTTTTAGCATGGAGACCTTCACGTGCCATTAAGCAACGCTGAAACTAAGACTATTAGGTCATGTGCACAATCAGTATTACTATCACTGTTCGAAATGTCGGGGGAGCTCCCCTGAAGGCCGACTTTGAGATAAATAGGGAGAGCCCAAACATATTGTGCATATTTGTGTCACACAGATTAGAAATGTTGAGTTTCTGTAAATAAAGGTTCTTGAAATAAATAATAGTCATTGTTCATTACAGTTTCTGAATATTTGTTTTATATTTGTGAATATATCTGTACGTGGCGGCGCTGCATTCTTTACGCTACTTACGTTGCTATGGTTACGGTGGCGATGCCGGCGCGGTATTTGACATTTTCATATTGATATTTTTTTAACTCTGGCTTTGTAATAAAAAATATGGTGAAACGAAAACAACCACGCCTTGCAGCTTTTGGATTCACAAGCAAAGAAGCAAAGGAGTCTAAAAATGACAACGTGAATGGAACAACTTTTAGTTGGCCGGCTGTAAGCTGCGTTAGGGTCGAGTTTGACACCCGTCCACACCGAGGGCCCTGAAAAAATAAATAGGGCTCCCCCGAAAGAAGATGGTTAATTTCGAACACTGATTACATTACTTCAACACTCAGATTCAACTTGCAAACAAAGTAGACCCTTCCTAACTGTCAATGCTGCAACGTCATACCTTCACTGTATGATTCTATCCCATATTGAATACTGTTTTACAAACTGGTCGTTTGCTTGTGCCACAACCCTGAAACCAATAGAACAGCTGTCCAAGAGAGCTATCAAGGCAGGGACGTGCACAGACATTTGGAGGGGCTATTGCTAGAAGAAGGGCCTCCCCCCGGAAACGTAAGAACTTTTTATAAAAAAATAAAAACCAGGGACATTTTTTGTTTTGCGGTCCATATTTCATTTACATATCTAATGTTGGTAACTATTAAAGACAAAATGCGGACAATTCTGTTTTAATGTAGTTTGACCATTGTAACGGCTGTGCCTTAAATAAACTCACTAATTAATGAAACCAGTTCAAGACGAATTATTCTTATTCTAATCATTCTTTATGAGCGCAGTAACGGTAAGGTATCTAATTACTTATTTATTTAGTATTCCATAACTTAGTAACAGAGATGGTTAAACTAAAGTGGAGACATGGCAGAAATCCTACAATGAAGCGGGACATTGAACTGTTCACCCGTGAGAGGGCGATCAAGAAAAGAGAGAGAGGGAGTTTACGGAGCAGATGGAAAGACACAGAAAGACAGAAGCACAACAAGTATAAGTAGGTGTTTTTTTTTGTAAATAACCGAAGGTGTCAAGAGGAAGTAAAGTCCCCTGGTTTGTCCCCTATACTCTAACTGCCATGAAAAAACTCAAAATCAATAAAAGCATATTCAAAAACTGGGACATTTCTGGGGACAGATTGAGCCGGGGATTTGCCACCAAAGCTAGGCAGGCACATGATCACCATAGCCATATGAGGCCGGACCGGACTCTGAGGGCTTTCCTTTGCTTTTCAGCTGTCAGATTGTAAACAAAGTCACGTGACTGGGGGCAGATGGCAGCGCTGACAAGCCGGTGTGTTTTATCGCAACGAGACTCTACAATACTAATTGTGGGCTTATCATGTCTCGGCCACAACAGAAAAAAAAGACTTTCGCTCTCTCCAGAGGGGCAGGTCAGCCAAAATGTTCAAAAGGGCCGTTGCCCGGGCAACATTAGCCCGTACCTGTGCACGTCCCTGTATCAAGGTGTTTGACAGAAAGCCAAATTCATACCACCACTGTACCATCCTTGAAAAACACGCTGCACTAGGTCAGAAACCAGAGGAGACTGAAGTTCACCGCAGACGGACCACTTTTGGACAAAATGTCCTCTGCATTAAAGGCAGCTCGTTGTGGAATAGCCTTCCAACTGAGATACGGGATTGTCCCACTCTCAAAAGCTTCAAAGATCAACTCAAAGAATGGACGAGAAACAAACAGACGTGCAATCACCGCTAAATGCACTTTAATACAGGGGTATCTCCGCCATGTGGTAAATACTTGTGTATGCTGCTCTTGCTCTTTTGCACCTTTTGCATATCATGTATTTTTTTTGTGCTATGTTTGTAAAATGTAATTTTCTTAAATGTTTTATGTGAGGGACTGCGGATGGAAATGAGCTCAAAGCTAAATCTGGCACTGTTACGCTTGACACATTTGAAGTTGTAAGTGTTCATTACATTGTCCCTGCTAAATAAACTATGAAATAAATAAATAAGACAATGCAGCAGTCCATAAACAGTTGAATGTGTACCAGGCTTCTCCATTGAATAAAGTAGAATATAGAGAGAAATCACCCTCTTCAGTAAATAAGGAAGGAAACCCCCACGACTTCTTACGGTGACGTCCCTTTCGAAAACAGCAAGCGAGATATACTATGATATTTTCTTTACTGCATCATTTTTAATAATGTAAAAACAAAACAAACAAAGGCTATGACACCACTGTTGTGCAACAAAACGTATATGCTATTATTATTATTATTATTATTATTATTATTAATATTATTATTACTACTAGGTGCTACTTCTTGGGTTGTCCATTCCAACGAGGATATACATATTATGTCTTTCAGTGTCTCTTATTATGTCTTTCAGTGTCTCTGTATGTAGCACCACTTATACCAAAGCAAATGTGTGAACCTACTTGGTAAATAAAATTGATTCTGTACATTTTACGTCATTTTAAACACTATGTGAATGCCTGTTTTTATCTAAAAGTGTGATATATTTTTTGTTTACTCCGATCTTTCAACTGTGATTCACACTCCCGTCCAGTAGGTGGCGCTGATGCACCTCTAAGCTGTTTTTCAAACGCCTTTAAGATAAGAAATGGAACCGGAAGTGGTTGCAACTGCTCGGCTGGTCTGAGCATAGCAGTTGTGTTATGATTTCTCTTAATGCGTTATTACTAATGGATGGAGGCCTTTTTACATATGAAGTACGCATGGATAAACGGGGCTGTGTGGACTTTTCTTCCCTTTGTCGGATGTGACTTCTAAAGGTGGGATAAACTAACTGACAGCTCCTCTGGGAGGCTATGATAGCAGCTAACCAGACAGAGCTAGCATAGTGTTAGCATAAACAAGCTAACTCGATACAACCGATGTCAAGTGCCCTGAAATTCGTCATTAAAGGTAATAATAATAAGCTTTATGTGTGTAGAACATACACCAGTTGCAGCTCAAAGTGCTTTTACAAGGCACATATCACAATTAAAATCTCAACAAGAGTTTGACATTATGCCAGACGTTAACACCTATTATCATATGCAGCAAAACAACATGATATAACAGTGTAACACTTTACACAGCAGGTAAAAGGTATGATAATAAAAGTCAAAACCTATAAAATACCCAAAACAATTCAGTATGAATACCACGTATATAAATTGACCTGACGAGAGTCGTGTCAAATGATCATTTAATCATTTAACATAATCATATATTTACTTCCTTTGAGTGCCTTTTACTCTGTTCAATTGTATTTGTATTTATGTGAAACATAGACAATGTACATGTCGGAAGGGTAAAAGGTGGATTTGCAAATGGATGAGGACTGGAACGTGTTATGGTTTAATGGTGGGAATGTTTAGATAATGTCTAAGATAATAAATGGGTAGGATTACTGCTTTCTTTCTTCTATGATGGGACTGTTAGTTGTCTGCAGAACCTCTGTATCCTCTTGTGGCTCTGTTTTAGGTATATTTGGACTATCTTTATTACTTTTTAAATATAACAAACTTGGTTATGAATAGTTTATCAGTTTCTCTTAAGGGAAGTCATATTTCCACCACAACTAGCTAATGAGTAGGAGTTTTAAGTTAGCCAGTTAGCATGGTTCAGGCTGCTAAACACAAAAGCCACATTAGCTAACGCCAAACAAGTTAAGCAGCACTATTTAAATCCGGATGTTGTGTTAAAGGTGTTTAAGTGTATTACTATGCATGATTATAAAAAAATAAAAAACCACACCTACTCACAGAAGCTAACCGTGAAATTGCCATCATTTTGGAAAAAGGCTTTTCTCAAGTGACAAAGCAAACTTGACACATTTGACATCCGACTGCGATTAGCTTAGCATTAGCTACAGTTAGCACCAGTCCAAGAAGCTTTTTGTACTTCCGTTCACTGGCCTCTTACAAAATGGGAACTAATAGATATGAATGTGACAGTATGTTGCTTGTCACCAGTGGTGGGAAGTAACTAAGTACATTTACTCAAGTACTGTACTTAAGTACACTTTTGAGATACTTGTAGTTTACTTGAGTATTTCCATGTCTTGCTACTTTGTACTTCTACTCCACTACAGCTCAGAGGTAAATGGTGTACTTTTACTCCACTACATGTATTTAATACCTTTAATTACTCTACAGATGTGGATGAATGATGTGAAATATAATCAAGTGTTAAATCAGACTTTAGTTCCACCTGGAGTAAATCCACCAGCTACCCTGCAGTCTACAAAGCCATTCAGACTAGCTGCACCTCCACCAGCTACCCTGCAGTCTACAAAGTCATTCAAACTAGCTGCACCTTCACCAGCTTTGAGAACACTTTCATGATCAATCATTATAAAACATATCATATATATTATTCTGAAATGGACCAATCTGCACAACGACTACTTTTACTGTCGCTACTTTCACTATATTTTGATGAGAATACTTTTACTTGAGTAACATTTTGAATGCAGGACTTTCACTGTAACAGAGTATTCTTCCTACACTCTGGTACTTCTACTTTTACTCAAGAACAAGATCTGAGTATTTCTACTTTTACTCAAGTACAAGATCTGAGTACTTCTACTTTTACTCAAGTACAAGATCTGAGTACTTCTACTTTTACTCAAGTACAAGATCTGAGTACTTCTACTTTTACTCAAGTACACAATCTGAGTACTTCTATTTTTACTCAAGTACACAATCTGAGTACTTCTACTTTTACTCAAGCACAAGATCTGAGTACTTCTCCCACCTCTGCTTGTCAGTAGGTGTTTCTTGTATGCTTACGTTAGATAAAGGTCTAGCATTTAACATGCTAACTAAAGTATTTGAAGCAGGCTAATATATGACCAAGGGACAGGATTGTTTTGCCCTTGCTCGCAGCTTTTGTTTCTGTGTTGAAATCACCAACAGCTTCTTGTTCACAGTGTAAATACTCAGGATAGTCATTTGTTTACTGGGCAATAAAAAAGTCGAAAAATGTCTCGCACCCAGTGGAAGGACTCATTGACAATAACAAGTTCATCCTGTGTTTTACTTCTCGTAAGCAACACAGAACTACTGTATGCTTTTTAAAAGGGCTGTCAAAGTGTTTTAAAATGTGAGGCTATGTATTATACAATTTTATATCCAAGAAGACAATCCTTTAGCGTTTCACTGTGTTGTAGTGACGGGAGTTGCGAGTGGAAAAAAAAAGGATGATACAATCAAAGCAACAGAATTCGTTTATGGACTGCATTTTGTATAGGTTTGTTGTAAACTTTCTGATTATGGCCGAGTGGCTGCAACATGTGTTTCCTACTTTGACGTGTTGACGGGTGAATCAGGGGTTTACCTGTAAGCCCTTCAGTAAATGTCCAACCTGCTCTTCACGCAGCCCTTTGTAAGCCTTTAACCAACGCATCTGTTAAAAAGTTAGCCTCCTGGTGTAACCCTGGTGACCTCACTACAACATCATCAGATTTCGTTGTTGTTCAGATTTAATGAAGCTACTCACGAGCCACAGAATTATCCGTACCATTTTCAAGTACAATCAGAGGTGCACCGTTAACAGAAAATCGTCTTAAATGTGTGAACATTTTCAGACCTCATTATATGATCCAGGGATGTTGGAACTGAACCCATAGTGTCATTTCGAGTCAATCTATGAGTGTGTACAACATGTTGTCCAAACGGTTTTCGGATCCAAATGACCCCGGGCAGAATGAAAAGCTTTCCTTTATAGAAAGGAGGAGGCATGATATTGTTGTGTAGGATTATGAAAAAGAGTTCAACAGTGAATTAAATGAAATGGTTGTCAAGAAAGAGAGAAGGAAACCCGACTCCTTTCTCACATCTGGACAGGAGGGCTCAGATTTGTACAGAAATGACTCCAAAATCAAAGTGATTGTTGAATGAAATAGTCCTACATCAGGGGTGTCAAACTCAATTTCATCGTGGGCCACATTAGAATTATGGTTGCACTCAAAGGGCCGGTGGTAACTTCAAGACTATATAAATATACATAGATAAATATATATAAAATAATGTATTATTTTACAATATTTCCTCTGCATTGGATTATTATCGAGGGTAATAACTTCATAATTAACTACGTCTGAAAGCAGAAGTCTAGGGCAAATAATTGCAAGTCTCTTCTCACAAAATGAGATGCATTGTGGGACATGTAGTTTATGGGCAACGTGCTCCTGTAAAGCGGCACGTAACCTTATAATAAACTGATTATATTCTTTGCAAGCTCTTGTGGGCCACATCAAATGAAGTGGCGGGCCGGATTTGGCCCCCGGGCCTTGAGTTTGACACCCCTGTCCTACATGCTTGGAACACTGTTGCGCTCCATCAATAAACATCTGAGCGTGCATCCTATAGCCTGATTAATATCATTACACTATAAAAAATAAAATTGCCACCTGCACAATGTAACCGTGTTATTTCACTCCAATCAGGTACTGGCACTTTTCCTGCCTTGAGGCCGAGTGAATAATCGAGGAGAGGAGATGGAAAAGATGACTGCTCTCCACTTGTCATCGGTTACGACTTCAAGACTCTCCGTGAGGGACTGAAAGGAACAGAAAGCTATCCTCTGGAAGACAGGGCGAGACACAGAGAAGCATCCACAGCGACCAACCACTTGAAGCGCAGAGGAGATGGCTTTCCTGGACAACCCGGCCATCATCCTGGCGCACATCAGACAGTCCCATGTGACCAGTGACGACACAGGCATGTGTGAGATGGTGCTGATAGACCAGGATGTGGATCTGGAGAAGTGCCAACTGGCTGTGGTGCCGGGAACCAGCTGTGGGTCAACAGGGTCCGAATCACTGAGCGAGGGGGGGAGCAGCGTGACGGAAAACCACGGCTGTGACCTCTCTCAGTCCATGGACATCACCTCCAGCTGGGACTTTGGCATCCGCCGGCGCTCTAACACGGGTAAGATCATCCGACTGAGGCTGGCAAGGCAAGGTTATTTATATAGCACCTTTCAACACAAGGCAATTCAAAGTGCTTTACAAACATGAAAGACATTCAGAGGATTGAGAAACATTATAAAAGGGCATTTAAAAACACTCATTTCAAAGCAAAGATAATGGAGTGCCGCAGTGACGCGTCCTAAAACCAGGAAGTAAACTCCTTCCGGTTCCTTCGACAAAAACGCAATGCAATCTCTCCGTAGGATGTTGGAAAATAGCTGGAACTAAGGTCTGTGGTTGAGACACATTTAAGAGACGGATCACGTTTTGTTCAGCCGGATAATCTCCACATGTCTATCCTACTTTTATCATTTTCTAATCATAAATCTAGTCGCCAGAAGCAAAATGCTAACGTTATGCTATAAAGGAGCTACAGCAGGGTCGCTGCTTCAACGCCACGCCGACTTCAGATCCAGATTCAAACTACAGATTCTAAATGGAACGAGTTGAAGTGTTTGTATGAACACTTTGCAGGAGGCAGGGACTTGCTTTCAAGCTGAACAGAAACTAACTTAGCGGAGTGTTTACGTGTTCGGTGTCATGACGTACAACGGCCTCGACAACTTCTGTAGTCCTATTCAGCCACTTGGTAACAACCATCGTTTTTCAGACACGTAAACTCTTCAGGAATCACCAGCGCGGTCTCTGCTGATGGATTTACTGTCGTAGAACAAAACGTGATCCGTCTCTTCAATGTGTCTCAACCACAGACCTTAGTTCCAGCCAGTTCCCAACATCCTAAGGAGAGATCCCGTTGCTTCTTGGCGAAGGAACCGGAAGTGGTAAAATGCTAACTTACTTCCGGGTTTGAGGACGCGTCACTGCGGCTCTCAGAACATGAATAACAAAGGTACACACATCTGACATGCTTAGCTCTGACGCTCAGTCATTGCTAACTTTTTAGCAGAAATAGTTTTCTTTGACCTCACTTTCTTTCTCCTTTCTTTTTTAACTCGTCCTTAAGTGTTTCACGCTAAACGAACGCCCCTTTGGAAACATCTAATCCGACCCCATGGTACCTTTTAGTATCGCCGAAACTATTCCTCTTTTTTAAAATGCACATTAGTTAAGTTTACCTTGTCTTTCCAGGAGGTGTTTTGGTCAGCAGGGCAGGCTCTCTGTCTCGCACCCCCCGCACCCCCTCCCCCCCCCCCCGTAATCACCACAGGGGCAGAAAGCCTGCTCTGCTCGTCTTTGTTTGAGGGTGTTTGTGTGTCTAATCTGGGCCAGTGGTTTAGTGAGGTCAAATTGTGTGCTAATGAAGGTTGTGGAAGCACAAGGGGAACGCATGGGGTGAGATGGCAGGTCACCGCGTGGATTACATGAATCGCTATGAGGTGAGTCGCACAGATCACGTGATAAATGACATCCAATGCAACGTACAACAACACGCAATAAACCATCATGATTTAAACTACGGACAACCAGAGAAGTGCAGATGTATTCACTTCAAACAAGCAAAACAATTGTAAGTTTGGGTCATACGTTATTAGTTAAACTCTTAAAGGTGGGGTCGGTCATTTTGGAGAAACCAGCTCGAGTGCGCTAGACTTTGAAAATACTCAACCGGAAATAATCTTCCACTTCCTCACAGAGCCCCGCCTCCAACACACACAAACGCGCACATGACCAATGAGGCACGAGATGAGTGTGTGCCCCGATGGAAGGCTGACAGGCAGGTAGGCCGTCCAGTTACTTTAGCCGGGTCGAAGCAGATGATTGGTCGTGCTTTTTACAGCACCACGGCTTCCACGGATGATGTGTTTTTATGTATTTATTGTCAAAGCACTTCAGATATTCATTGCTATCGGGATGTTAAGAGCATTCCATGGAATATAACAAGTGTTTCTGAAATGAATGACATCCCCCACCTTTAAGTGATACCTTTGACCGGTGGGTTTTCATTTTGTGATGGAAGATGTGTTCTCTGCTTTCCTGATATCAGTGTGTGGCTCGTTCCTCCATGTTGGAGCCCGGATAGCAATTCAAAACCCTTTTGATGCGAGTATATCAAGCAGTCAAAGACACATAGGTATTCCTTATTATGCCATCAAGTAGACAATCACTGCATATTTCTCTAAACTGGACACAGGGTCGACACCATTGGTAATTGGTCACTCCGGCATCACCTGACGTACAACTCCTTTAGTCGAGGCGTGCGATGACTTACGAGCAAAGAACCCTGAACAGTTTCCTCCAACAACGCTTACATTGCTTCTAGGTAGTGATATGAAAATGTCCTCGATTTCAACATGTGATTGGAGCTCTTGGTCCTCTTGTGCTTGTCCAAAACTATTAAACAATCACTTTTTATTTACCTAATATCAGAAATTATCATTTTGGACATCCTACAAGTACGACACCTTCTGTCCTTTGACCGTGAAGGCCAAGTTCTAAGCTTTTGACCTGTTTTAGAAAAAGACGTTTGCTAAGCAGCTAATCTCTCTCAGTCAGATGTGTCATCACAGGGGAATAGGGGTGGGCGATATTGAAAAATATATTATCACGATATTTTTCAAGCAGTATCACGATAGACGATATATATCACGATATTTTTTCATGTCGGTTATTATGGTTATTTTTCAAGTTACTTAACAGTACAAGCACCTACAAGGTAACAGAAACTAAAACGAAAAGGAGTAACAGACCAAAGTAGCATTTCAAGCTGGTTTTATTTCTGAAATGAACAATTCAACATTTTGATATGGCTTCAAGGCACAGTTTCTCAGTATAAAAATGAACTTTCTGAGGTAGCACGAGCAGTGAACATCAATAAACATGAAAAGGAGGGTAAAACACAACTAAGTAAAACATAAAACATCAATGAGGAAAAGTCAGTGCCAAACAATTAAAATGTAAACTTTAGACTTGAAGTGCAATAAAAGACTTTAGCATAACTGAAGTATCTATCACGCTAGATACGATATCTCTGAAAAAGCATATCGTGGAGACCTAATATCGTCACGACGATATATATCGTCATATCGCCCACCCCTACAGGGGAATATTCTGTGTGGCTTCTATGAGAGCTAATTGCTGCTTTTATCACAGTTTCTTGGTTGCGAGACTCGAGCTTTGGGCGGGTTTATCTGCATTGGTTATCTTCTCAAGTCCAAGAGGACTTTCTCAGTTCTGGTAATAACTTCAACCGGATATCTGTCTCGTATAAAGTGTTCCCCAAGGTTCAGTTTTAAGTCATTTTGAAGGTGACTCTTATCTCCTAATGTATCAAATCTCCTCAATACTTCATGGTTACAAGTCCAACTAATTGCTGCTGTCTTCTTTTAACCAAGTGCTCCAAAGGGTTTAATGAAACATCAGGTTTCTTTTTAAAACTGGCTTTCCATCCAAATCAGAATCCATTTCACTATGACTGGTATCGTGATCAGGGCTTCAGAGCTTCTGCAGTGTGACGTCCTCAGTTTTGGGTCTGTTGGCGGTTCGATACAGGTAGGGCAGTGGTTCTCAAACTTTTTTCAATCATGTACCCCCTTTAAAAAGATTCAGCCACGCAGGAGCTCCAACAAGCCGTTTAGGACAGAGAGTGAATACACACACTATACAGAGATGCTGTTTGAGAAACCAATGTGAGTTTGGAAAATTGCACAATTTAAATCTATTCTAGTAGACCTAAGTTTTAGTCCAGGGGTGTCGAACTCATTTTAGTTCAAGGGCCTTATGTTTGATTGGTTTAATCATTTGGTTAATCCGCCCTTAAATGATTTAGCTTTTTGAGTTGGGGTGTGTGGGTGTTAAAAAAAAAAAAAAAAAGTGAGTTTGAATTAAATCAAAAGCGTGCATGTGTGAAGCTACATCCAGCTGTTATGAGAGGGTGAATCTGGTTTTGGGGCGAGAGGGAGTCCAAAGGCAGACGGCACGTCTCTTTTTGGCTCTCTTGAGCCGTGTACTTTGGTGGAGTGCTGGTTCTGGGTTGTGGGTTGAAATCCTCTGAGACCTGAGATACTGACCTGTGGTGGATCTCATCAGGACACCAGCAAGATAACCGCGAGAAACCCGGGGCTGCTGGTAAGATACGAGGGGTGAACTAATAACATTAACAACATGATAGCTCTTCTCTGTGTGTGTACTGTACATATGTGTGTGTGTGATGGAAAATATCACATGACAGATGGCCTTCTTTCCTATCGCTGCTGTATATGCACTATTAAAGATATGCATTTAAAGCGAAGTACAGTGTATTTTAATGGTGTGTGTGTGAAGAGTTTTAAAGGTGTGACTTTTAAATGTATTTTTTCCTTTGCAGCCCAAAGACTCGAAAGGTTAAGGAAGGAGCGGCAGAACCAAATCAAATGTAAAAACGTTCAGTGGAAGGAGAGGTCCCACGCCTCCCAATCAGGTAAAGCTACACATATCATGTATTTAAAATAACAAAGCTGTACCTAATTTGGTGTGTTGGGAGACAATTCATGGGATTTTCTGACACAAAGTCGAGGATAAAATAGTGGGAAACATATTTTCAGCGTCTGCAAATTATATATAGTTTTTTGGATAACATTAGCGTGAAAAAAAATAATACAATGAATAAAAAAGCAATCGTTCGTAAGTGGCTGCAAGACAATCCTCCTACAGTCGGCCATTGGATTGAAATCATTAGAGAAATTAATGAGATGGAGAGACTGACATTTTTGTTAAGAGTAAGGAACAACTTGTGTTCTGGAAGTTGATCTAAAAGGTGAACATATATCTCAAAATGATTGTGAATATGCCCTCACTCAAAAACCCTATTTCTATTAACCTTGATTATTTGTGAACACGAAACTCTTTGCATTTACTATGTGTCCATAATCCATCCATCCATCTTCTCCCGCTTATCCGTGGTCGGGTCTCGGGGGTATCAGTTCCAGCAGAGAGCCCCAAACTTCCTTTCCCCTCATCAACCAGCTCTGACTGGGGGGTCCCAAGGCGCTCCCAGGCCAGCGAAGAGATATAATCCCTCCACCTGGTCCTAGGTCTACCCCTCGGTCTCTTCCCAGCTGGACGTGCCTGGAACACCTCCCTAGGGAGGCGCCCAGGTGGCATCCTAACTAGGTGCCCAAACCACCTCAACTGGCTCCTTTCGACGCGAAGGAGGATCGGCTCAACTCCCAGTCCCTCCCTGATGACCGAACTTCTCACCTTATCCCTAAGGGAGACACCAGCCACCTGGCGGAGAAAGCCCATCTCGGCTGCTTGTATCCGCGATCTCGTTCTTTCGGTCATGACCCATCCTTCATGACCGTAGGTGAGGGTAGGAACGGAAATGGCCCGGTAGACAGAGAGCTTTGCCTTCTGGCTCAGCTCCCTTTTCGTCACAACGGTGCGGTAAAGCGACTGCAGTACCGCTCCCGCTGCTCTGGCCCATCTCACGCTCCATTGTTCCCTCACTCGAGAACAAGACCCCGAGATACTTGAACTCCTTCACTTGGGGAAAGGACCCATTCCCTATGTGTCCATAATACACAGGAATATTTCTGGTAACTCAGGGCTATTCAATTGGCGCCCCGGGGTGATATTTACTGGCCCTTTGAGTATAATGTTAAAAAGTAATCACATTTTTCAAAGATATATATTTATTTTTTTGGGCCAGAGCGCCTTTATTCCAGAGAGGCTGTTACATTGAGAGATGGAGGGGAAGACATTGCCTGAAAACTTCGGCGGGCTCGGGTTTCGAACCCACCTACTAGCTACTGTAGTGACAACTCCTGTCATTGATTGCATCTCTGCGTGAATGATTAGATAATCTCACCTAACTGAAATGAAATTATGTTGATGGTTGAATTAGCTTCACATGTCGGCCTACTGAGTTCTGAACTTGCCATTTAGATCTAGAAAGGCCTTGGGGCTATGTTGTTTGATTTAATTAAACACAATATATGCACTGGATCTGAAGCTCTTAATATGATCATATGTCAAGCCATCTTTTTCCCGGCTCCTTGCTTTGGATCATTTTCATCAACCGGCCCCATTCCAAACTAATTGAATATCCCTGCTCTAGACTCTAGATCAGTGCTTCTCAAACTTTTTTCAGTAATACCCCCTTTGAAACATTTTCTCAGCCGAGTTCCCCCCCGACCGACCCCGAACATCTTTTATAGAAAAAGCCTATATACATAATTACAATATAGTGATGTTCCATCAGTGCGTGATTTATTAACTCCTTCATGCATGCATTACAACAAACAAAGGAGTTTTTCAATTGAAGTAATATATGTTTAACAAACCAATGAACAAAATGATATATTATGAAAAACTATAAAATACAATACACACATTTGACATGTTTATATGAAATATTTTATATAAAATTGTGTTTTCTATTTCATTTATTGTACTAAGATTATTTTTGTAATCATGCATGGTATCTTTTTAATGAAACTTTTTTAAATCTCACATACCCCCTGCAGTATCCCAACGTACCCCTAGGGGTCCGCGTACCCCCATTTGAGAATCACTGCTCTAGAGCACATACTGTCTGGCAACAATGTTATTGTCCTCTGCTGTTATTGTACTCAGACTTATTGTCTGTAAAAGCTCAATAAGTGGGGAAAAAACTGACAATTACTGTAACGCAACAACGAAACCTGCAGCTGTGAAGTGAAGTGTGAAGCTGACAATTGAGCGGCCCAGACCAAGCAAGGACGCATAAGCAGAACGTCCAAAATACAACCCGGTGTGGGCATTTATTACGTCATAAACATGACACACCATCAATCTGCTGCCCACGTGAACACAGCCACCAGCCACCAGCAGGATCTCACACACACTCCCTCACACAGAAAAACCCCAGAGCCTAAATGCACAACCCAATCAACCCAACAGGACACAGGTGAGGGGGGAGGAGACAACACAGGCACCAGGTGCACACAGTCAACGGCAACAGACATGGGGAACGGGGAACACATTTAAAAATAAAATACAATACACACTACATCAATAAATAGTATAAATTGTATAAAAATGCCCGAAGCCGTCGGTTCACAGTGACGAAGTTACCTTAGTCACATGAAGGAGTTTCAACTTAATGTTAAATAAAGGATGCTGCACTTTCTTCCACCACTTTTGTAGTTTTGATAACAAGATGACATCTGGACATGTCTCTGCAGTTAGAAGACAGTCGCCACTATAATCAATGTATTTGAAAATAACCCAAGCGTGTGCTGCATGTTGTCTCTCATGTTTCTGTCCAGTGGAGGATCTGGGGTCGCTGTTTGAGAAGCGAGATTTTAAAGACCGGCCGCGGTTGACGGGCACCAAATCCACTCTGTCTCTGCGTCTGGAGCAGTGTCCCCAGCAGCTCAACAACCCCTTCAATGAATACTCCAAATTCGATGGCAAGGTGAGGCTTTCCACATTTTCTTCCTGATCATTTGCCTTAGCTAGTATCTAATTAAAACGTTTGTATGCTGTAATCGTCTAGTTGCCAGCTCCTAGAGTCCTGTTGTGATCCTGGGAATGTGCAGTACACCATAGTTTTATGTTAGAAATGTAGAGTATGGGTCCCCAGCTCATAGAAACTGCCCGATGCTAACTTGCATACGTTGTGTTAATTAGCATTCCCATTATAGCCTGTGGACAATAGTTAAAAATGGCTTGGCCGATTCGGACAATTTTGGACAGGTTTTGGGGATAATTGAGGATGCTGAGTCCATGTCTGACATTTTCAGGATCAAAGATGGCAGTTTTAATGAGGAAAGTGGCCATATTTGTACTCTCTGTGGGCTTTTAGGAGTAAGCCTATGCTAATGGTCTTGTTTCAGGATGTTAAATAAAGAAATTAAAGTAAACAAATATTAAAACAAGACCAAACGGTTAACAGAAAATATCCGACACGGCTCTCACTCATCTTTGTCCACAACTCCGACATACAACAGGTGCAGTAACACGTGACAATAACCAGAAAGGATCCAAAACAAATGCGTGCGGTCTAAACACAAATGAAAACAATGAAAACACTGAACACAGGCCAACTAATGATGTTGGTAAAAACGCAGCAGTGCGGCAGACTGACCCTTGAAGAAAGCTCCCATATATACCTATTTGTTTTACCTTGTGTGAATCCTGTTTTTCACTCTGACCCGGTTGCTGCTATAAACGCCTGAATTTCTCCACGGGGATAAATGAAGTTCCATTTTATTACATTACATTGGATTTAGCTTTTATCCAAAGCGACTTACAATAAGTGCACTCGACCAAGAAGATATTTTCTTATCTTATCTATAGTGCATGATAACGTGTAGCTTAGCATTCGCTGTGTATGTTTCTCTCATCATGGATTTCCCTCTGCTTGTCTTCTCACCTCTTCAGGGCCACATTGGCACAACGGCTACCAAGAAGATAGACGTCTACCTCTCAATGCAGCTGGCCCAGGAGAAGCTGCATCCCATGACAGTGGTGACCATCGCTAACGCCCGCGTCCACGACCTCATCGGCCTCATCTGCTGGCAGTACACGAGCGAGGGACGAGAACCCAAACTCAAGTGAGTGCTAACCAGAGAGGGCAAAAGTCCACACATCCTTTACTCAAGTAGAAGTACAGATACTCGTGTTTACAAATACTCTGGTGAAAGTAGAAGTACTGACTAAACTTCTTTACTCAAGTCAAAGTAAAGAGGCTTTGAAGTGTACTTCAGTAAAAAGTACCCATAGCTAGCAGCTGTTTTAAAGAGTACCTGACCTCCCTTTATATCAATAGAACAATAATGTCATTGTTAGCTAATGAATGTTTCCATGGTGATCAACGGCAACATGACAACGTTTCCATTGGTCCCTCTTCTTTAGAGAAGACCAGGTACAAGAAGTAGAAAGTACAGGTATTTGTGTTCAACATGTGAGAAGTAGAAAGTACAGGTATTTGAGTTCAACATGTAAGAAGTAGAAAGTACAGGTATTTGTGTTCAAAGTGTAAGAAGTAGAAAGTACAGGTATTTGAGTTCAAAGTGTAAGAAGTAGAAAGTACAGGTATTTGAGTTCAACATGTAAGAAGTAGAAAGTACAGGTATTTGTGTTCAACATGTGAGAAGTAGAAAGTACAGGTATTTGAGTTCAACATGTAAGAAGTAGAAAGTACAGGTATTTGAGTTCAACATGTGAGAAGTAGAAAGTACAGGTATTTGAGTTCAACATGTAAGAAGTAGAAAGTACAGGTATTTGAGTTCAACATGTAAGAAGTAGAAAGTACAGGTATTTGTGTTCAAAGTGTAAGAAGTAGAAAGTACAGGTATTTGAGTTCAACATGTGAGAAGTAGAAAGTACAGGTATTTGTGTTCAACATGTAAGAAGTAGAAAGTACAGGTATTTGTGTTCAACATGTAAGAAGTAGAAAGTACAGGTATTTGAGTTCAACATGTAAGAAGTAGAAAGTACAGGTATTTGAGTTCAACATGTGAGAAGTAGAAAGTACAGGTATTTGAGTTCAACATGTAAGAAGTAGAAAGTACAGGTATTTGAGTTCAACATGTAAGAAGTAGAAAGTACAGGTATTTGTGTTCAAAGTGTAAGAAGTAGAAAGTACAGGTATTTGAGTTCAACATGTGAGAAGTAGAAAGTACAGGTATTTGTGTTCAACATGTAAGAAGTAGAAAGTACAGGTATTTGTGTTCAACATGTAAGAAGTAGAAAGTACAGGTATTTGTGTTCAACATGTAAGAAGTAGAAAGTACAGGTAAAAAGTAGTCCTGATAAGTAAAGTACTGATACCAGAAAGATGTACTTGAGTACAGTAACAAAGTATTTGTACTCCACTACTTCACACATTTGGTGCGAACACATTTTAACACGGGACGTTTCACCGAGCGTGAGTTTCTCTTACACTCTGCCTCTCTGTGCTCAGTGACAATGTGACGGCTTACTGCCTGCACATCGCTGAGGATGATGGCGAGGTGGACACCGACTTCCCTCCGCTCGACTCCAACGAACCAATTCACAAGTTTGGATTCAGCACGCTGGCCTTGGTGGAGAAATACTCGTCGCCTGGCCTCGCTTCCAGGGAGTCACTGTTTGTCAGAATGTAAGTAAGAAAGACCGCCACCAGCAGTAAGTGTGAATATGTAAATGTCCTCAATGTATATCAAGGAATATAGCTTAATAATAATAGATTACATTTATTATAGCTTCTTTCCAGGGACCCAATCAGAATCAGGTTTATTACCAGGTAAGTTTACACGTTCGAGGAATTTGACTTCATGTCATAGTGCGTACATAAAAAATAACCTATATTAGAAATAATAAAAAATATAGTAAAATATTGCAGAATTTACATTTAAAATTCGACACTGATATTTAAAAAAAGGATGCTTTGGTGTGTTTATCTGTGTTATTGTGCTGGAGGAGCCTGTAGCTATGTTCATATGACAAAAAAGAACCTTGAACAAACAAACAAGTTGGGGAAATAATAAAGTAAAGAAATTAAATAAATAGCAGTGGGAGTTGAAGCAGGGGGACTGGGTTAGGGGTCAAAGGCCATGGTGAACAGGTGAGTTTACTATTATTATTATTATTAAGGTATATAGCTTCCATGATCACCATGTCGAACCTTCTTATTGCTGAACCGAACGCAAGGGTTTCCTTCTGTCATTTTTAATATTTGTAGTCATGTTGCTTGGATGGAAAAACATTTGGAGAGATAAACGTCTATGTTTTGTGTTAAACATTTTCATGTGTTTTCGACTAGGGCTGCAACAAACGACTAATTTGATAATCGATTAATCTATCGATTAATGAAACGATTAATCGATTATTCGGATCGTTTTAACGGTTTTAACGGTACTACTACTTTTATACTGCTTATCGATCCGGTCCTTTAACGGTACTCTTATCGGTTCTTTTGGATAAAAAAAACAAGGTAAACAAATTGTGAAAAAAACTAACATTGCTTTTTATTTAAATTAAATACATAATATTTCACATCAAAAGAAACCCATGTTTGTATAATGTAGTTAACTCCGTGTGTTGCTGCTAGCATACATAACGTACCTGACGTGGAGACGTTACTCGTGGACGGGGCTACGGAGCTGCTAGAGAGACAGTGGAACCCGGTGCATTCCTCCGTCTGGATCTGGAGCACTTTTGATAAATGTTTAGACAAAGTGTGTGTGTGTGTGTGTGTGTGTGTGTGTGTGTGTGTGTGTGTGTGTGTGTGTGTGTGGTGTGTGATGTGTGTGTGTTGTGTGTGTGTGTGTGTGTGTGTGTGTGTGTTGTGTGTGTGTGTGTGTGTGTGTGTGTGTGTGTGTGTGTGTGTGTGTGTGTGTGTGTGTGTGTGTGTGTGTGTGTGGTGTGTTGTGTGTGTGTGTGTGTGTGTGTGTGTGTGTGTGTGTGTGTGTGTGTGTGTGTGTGTGTGTGTGTGTGTGTGTGTGTGTGTGTGTGTGTGTGTGTGTGTGTGTGTGTGTGTGTGTGTGTGTGTGTGTGTGTGTGTACTGTAGCAGCCGGGTGTGTGTGTGTTGCATGTATGTACTGTAGCAGCCGGGTGTGTGTTGCATGTATGTAGTAGTCCTCTCCGCTTGTACTTCTAGACATTGTTTTTATTTCCATATGAAATGTTTTCAGTAGTGAAAGAGAAGAACGAGTCTCCAGGCGAACGGAAGAAGCCAGATGTCTTTGTTGTTCTATCTCGGGTGTTTATTGTATGTCTGAATCATTCAAATGAAGCTGGAGAAGCCTTCTAACCTTTCTCTCTATTACAGAAATGCTGCTCATGGTTTCTCCTTAATCCCCCTGGACAGTCTGAAGGTCACCATGAAGGACATTCTCCAGAAAGCACTTAAGAAGAGGAAAGGCTCACAGATAGGCTCAGGTGAAAACACTTCGTCATTTACCTCCCCCACTCTTTAGATAGAGAGATAGAAAGATAGATAGAGAGAAATAGAGAGATAAGGAGAGAGAGAGATGGATGGAGAGAAATAGGGAGAGAGATGGATGGATGGATAGATAGATAGAGAGAGAGAGATAGGGCGAGAGAGAGATAGATGGATGGATGGATAGAGAGAGATAGGGGAGAGAGAGAGAGATGGATGGATAGGGAGAGAGAGAGAGATAGGGGGAGAGAGAGAGAGAGATGGATGGATGGATGGATGGATGGAGAGAGAGATAGATAGATAGATGGATGGATGGATAGAGAGAGAGAGAGCTGGATGGATGGATGGATGGATGGATAGAGATAGGGAGAGAGATGGATGGATAGATAAATAGATAGAGAGATAGGGAGAGAGATAGATGGATGGATGGGATAGATGGAGGGTAGATAGATAGAGATAGGGAGAGAGATGGATGGAGAGAGAGAGAGAGAGAGAGATAGATGGATGGATGGATAGAGAGAGAGAGATAGGGAGAGAGAGATGGATAGATAGATAGAGAGAGAGAGAGATAGGGAGAGAGAGAGATGGATAGATAGAGAGAGAGAGATAGGGAGAGAGAGAGATATATAGATGGATGGATAGATAGATAGACACTTTATTTATCCCAATGTAATTTGTAAGTTTGGTTGTCTCACATCCAGCACGACAGGAAATGAATTTTGATTTAAATGTAGAAAACGCTAAGCTATGATCTGACTCCATCACGGTCCAACAGGTCCCATGTATCGCCTGGAGAAGCAGACGGAGCCGAATGTGTCCGTAGATCTGGACGCGACGCTGGAGAGCCAGAGCACCCTGGAGTTCTGCCTGGTCAGAGAGAACAGTGAGTAACACCAGGACATCAACACCTAAACTGCCTCTCAATGAATAACCCCACCGCAGCTTCTCTGCACCTCTGACCTGACGGTGTTCAGGCAGCATTTCACATCGTGGGATAGTTTGGAGTAGACTAGAAGAATACTTTAGTTTTTTACTCAAAAGGGAGATCATACTTTTCTCAATTTTTAACAAAAAATATATTTAATAATCCATGTTGTCATGTCATGCATACAGCACTAACAAAATTACTATTGGCTACTAGTAAAGGACACAAGTCTTGTCCACTCTTTGAAGATAATGAGAACTAATACACAGTAAACCTGTATTCAGATGTAGCCTGTGCTTTTACAATGTTTGATCCAGGATGTTTAAACTCAACCGTGTAGATTTCTTAGTCATACTCAAAAGAAGTGCTTTAGTTAGGGCTTTATGGGTAAGGTACATTTTAAATATATAAATGACATAAAGCAGCTATTTTTGGTACCTCCTAGACGAGGGGTGGGGAACCTTTTTCCTCTCAATGGCCATTTCAATGTTTTCAACATCCTCCGAGGGCCGTACAAATTATTGACCTCTGCTTAAAAATACTAAAATCACAGCCCATTCATTTGGCCTTTCTTTCATGCAGTGCAAAGAAAAAGCAACCTCGTAATCCAGATATCTCACCATGACTCGCGCATGCATGCAGAAAGATATGGGACACAAGATGTGTGCAAATGTATTTAGTTTCCTATGTGAACATGATTTAAGTGGGGGGGGGACCTAACCTAACCTCCTCTAGGGGGGTCCGGGGGTCTCGGGGCATGCTCCCCTGGGATTTTATTTTTTTAAATGTTGAAGTTAAAAGCATCAATCTGGTGCACTTTGAGAGCAACATGAAGAGATCTATGGAAACATCTCTCAACATCCATATGAAACAGAACTGGAAGCAGATTTTCTTTTTCTTTATGGATATTTGACAAATCACTCTCCTTTCAAACTGTATTCTTGTTTATTAATAACAACTTTTTTTACTGTCATATAGTATTTTATACCTGTTTACTTTATTCTCTTATTTGTTTTATAACTACAATGATCATATAAAGATGTGCCTTTACCTCACTGGTAGTAGAAAAAGCTTCTTATATTTGTTAGCATAGCTAGCTAACCAGATGCTAATGACTGTCTGATCAGTGTGACAGATGAACAGATCGCCACTGGGCTTTCAACTAAAGACACAGACACGCAGAAACTGCAGCATGTGTACGGCTCCTTATGGCTACTGCAATTTGTGAAGTGCCGGAGCGGGGTTCCGGTGCTCTCCGTCAGCACTGCACCTCTGTCAGACGAGACATATACCACGTGACGTTAGGCTCGTGTTGTGTTCAAGGACCCTGACCTTGGCCAGGAAAAACAGGCACTCACTTGTTTAATTTTTTTTGCGTTCTAGATTTCTTTAATTTTTTTCTTTTTGCGTGTGTTTATAAATTACCTCGAGGACCGTACCAAATGGTCTCACTAGAATGATGCGTTTGTTATCTTCATCGTGTTTACAGCATGTCTTCAGTGTCTCTCTCCTGCAGGCCCTTATCAGATGTATATTTGTGTAAAAGGTCTGTTTATAGCAAGCATTGAGGTCGTTTTTAAGGACCTCGCAGTGGTTACAGTGAGTGTGTTTGTAATGCAAGATAAACACTTCAATATGAGAGTTTATTTGGTCGGCCGGACAGTGTAAACACGTCCTGCATTTTATTCAGCATTTCTTTCACCACATTTTATTCTGAAATAGATTTATTTACATAAATAACCTTGCTGTGTTTGTCTGTTATTGTATCATCCACTTGTTATTTGTTGATGCGGCACATAAGCAACATGTATTTATCTAATCTCTCCACATCTCCATGACAACACAGAAGAATCATTTTGTATTCATTGTGCAGCTGTACTTCTCCATCATGGGTTAAAATAAGTGGTTTTTGAATGATTTCCCTTCTGTCTCCAGGCTCCAGAGGGGAGGAGAGCTCAGAGGAAGACCCTCCTAATGACAACTCCAATGTGCAGGACATGCTGAGCAGCCACCACTACAAGTCCTTCAAGATCAGCATGATCCACAAGCTGCGCTTCACCACGGATGTCCAGCTAGGTGCGTACTGCTCTCTGAAGGCTGGAGCACTCTTTTTGATACATGACGCATAACCGTATAAGTAAAGTGCACTGGCCTTTTGAGTTATAGCTCAATGCTAAGCTAGTTTGGTCAACTTTGAGGTGGGGATAACCGGTTATTTAATCAAAATCACGGACCGTGTTCAAATCAATATCGCAATGACTCTAAATAATAATTATCACGCCACCAAACACACATTCAAACTAAAGGCACCAGCCTGTTTTGAGAGTGAGATAGATAGAGATAGAGAGATATAGAGAGAGAGAGAGATGGAGAGAGATGGAGAGAGATGGAGAGAGGGAGAGGGAGAGGGAGAGAGAGGGAGAGAGAGGGAGAGAGAGAGAGGGAGAGAGAGAGAGAGAGAGAATGCAAATGATGTCGGGCAGGCGGCAAATTAGCTTTGTGTGTGATCTTCAAGGTCATTGGTTGTACATAAGATAAGTTTAAAATGATAAATCTAAGGGGCTAATTTTTGTTAAATGGTAGAAAATAGACGAGGTTAGGATTGTGAGGCACTGTTGTTATCATGTGTTTGATATATTCTGTGTTTCTTCAGGCATTTCAGGAGAGAAAGTGGAGATCGATCCCGTCACCAATCAGAAGGCCAGCACTAAGTTCTGGATCCGTCAGAAACCCATCTCTATCGACTCGGACCACCTCTGTGCCTGTGACCTCGTGGAGGAGAGAAGCCCCAGTGAGTGCAGCTGAACGAGCTGGATACGATATCGTTATTGATCACGGCCTTTCACTTCTCCACACATGTTCTCAACACATCCAGCAGGGACTGGTTTTACACTCAGACAGGTTGTGAGGACACATTCTACAAACTATAACCAACAAGAGTTTAACCAGCAGTTGGCATTCTGATCGCCTGCTTCCCATTTCCATTATCTTCTCAGAACGTGGTGCAGGAATGAGTCCACGACACGAGTTAGCATTTCACCACTTCTTGTTCTTTTGTCTCAAAGTCAACGTTTTTTCTCTGTCTTACAGGTCATGCAATATTTAAATTCACTTATCTGAGCAACCACGACTACAAGCCGCTCTACTTCGAGTCTGATGCTGCTACTGTCAATGAAATAGTTCTACGGGTGAGTTCTTAAGATGACTCTTATTTTTGTGTCGAATGAGCTGTTCCAGATTACCTTTGAAAAGCACAGCTATCAATTTAACACTCATCACCAGTGGCGGCGCCAGGGTATGGCTGGGGTAGGCTACAGCCATACCAAGAAATGGCTTATCCCCACCATGAACAATGATGTTAAAGTAAGCAAAATAAAGTCCGCCAACTCGCGGAGTAAATTGCACAGACAGCAGTTAGTCAGATTGATTTCAGTAGCCACTTGTCTGGAAATACCGAAGACGAGAAACGGTTTTGAAAACTTTTGCCACGTAGTGATCGTCTTCTCAAAAGAACATCTTTGATAATGTCTTCTGGCCAATCAGAATCAAGATAACGGCGTGGTGTTGTTGCAGGAAGTCCCGACGGAGAATACTTTTGCTGTAGTACATCTCTATACGTCGATACAAGATTACGTAATGAAATAAGACCCCACGGTTTGATGATAGGTGTGTGGGCTGTCTTTCATGTTGACACACAGAACAATGGGGGCAATCCACCCTTATCCACAATGTAAATAATTCACAGCTTCTTCCCTCTCCTCTCTGTGAGGAGCAGCAGGTTCAGCTTTCAGAACAAAGTAACGAAAAACTAAAATGGCATTCATTTTTTAAAATATGTCGTGTAGTGATAGATGTATTTATTTGTCTTCTCAAGAGAGTACCAGAATGTGTATTTTATGTTAGTATTTAAAAAAAATCTCCTGGGGCAGAATCCCCCCAGACCCCCTGCAGGCGTTGGGTTTTCAGCATCAACTCTTTCAGCTGTGGGGAAATTGCAGGATTGGCTCCAGGTCGCCCTTTTTATTTACTACAAGACAAATGTGCCTTTTTATTTCATACAGTTCCATTTGGATTGAGACAGGGAAATAATCTAAACCTCACGCGTGGCGTTTCACTGTCAAGGGGGGCGATATAGCGTGTATGTAATTACATTGCAAATACTGACTTGAGCCCCACCGCTGTATGGGTTAGCCCTACCAGAGATTACCCAACAAAAACACTCTGGCGCCGCCACTGCTCATCACCTACTCTACAGAGCTTTAGAGCAAGTCTCAGTCTGGAGCCACACGGTAACGAGAACGAAAACAAACCGAATTCGATATCAAAAAAGTCTTCCGTCCAAACGCAATAGGCACCAGAAACATGTCCCTTCACACGAGACCGCTCGACCCGCTGGAGACGCTGTAGTACATATGCCGGGCCTGTAAGTGGCGCTGTACTTCTGCCACAAAATACACCAATATGATGGAGAACTGTAGCGGAGACGACCCGTATCGTCTCCGTGTGGCTAGGGCATCAGCTTCTTCTTTTGATTTCACATTTGTGTTTTGGTTCAGTCTAACTCATCAGTGACCGTTCAAATGGCAGACAGCTGTGTTCAGTAAAAAAACTCAGATTAACCCACTTTGCGTTGCTTGGCAACTGTATTCTTGAGATATCACAAATCACCCATAAGTAATTATAGAGTTAAATCCTATTTATTTGTATTTGCATACGTTAATATGTTTAAACTGAAGACATTATACATATTTTGACATTAAACTTTCCTTCTCAGGTATAATTTGAGTTGTTATTCGGTCACATATCTCTCATTGGGTTAGGTAGTTCTCTCTGGTCTAATAATATAGACATGCAGATCTGTCTGCCCAGCACTGATAAGAGTGAAGACTGGTACACCGCTCTCTGGTATGTGATGTCAAGTAGACCGTGTAGAGGAACCTTCTGTGCAGCAGCAATGCAGTGGCAGTCACCGACTCAGGAAGGAGACACGGGAAGAGCAGGAGCTTTGATGTCAAACACTGATGGTTTATTTGGAGCTTCGGACGGAGGATTCACGTCACAAGTCCAAGAGCCAGAGGTTCTGACTAGGGCTGCACGTTTTTGGGAAAAAATCTAATTGCGATTTTTCTGACAAATATTGCGATTGCGATTCGAATTGCGATATTTATTTTTAAGCGACCCAACGGAAGTTTATTGTAAAATGTGGCCATAACTGTGTTTAGGAAGGTCGTATCAACATACTCTTGTCTCTAGCGCCCCGCAGCCCGAGCTACGAGTGAAAGAACTAAACTTACATGAAACTTCCGTTGGGTTGCTTTAAAGTCAAGCTTCAGTTAAAGATTCACCCTGTAATAGAAACACGTGATGGAGCATCACTAACCTGACTCAGATGGTTTGTTTCACCAAACTATCTAGGAAGCCATTTGGAAAGGGCAGGCACTTTCAAAAGCACTTGGCAGGTGATTGGATCAATCTGTCTATCACCTTCTATCATGGGCCACTTCTGATTGATTAACAATGGCTGGTACATGTGGAGCACAGCACTTCTGATTGGTTAACAATGGCTGGTACATGTGGAGCCCAGCACTTCTGATTGGTTAACAATGGCTGGTACATGTGGAGCCCAGCACTTCTGATTGGTGTGGATGACTGACACACAAGAAGAAAAAAATAAAAATGTAAAAAAAAGTTTAAAAAAATCGCAGGCTTTGCGATTTGATAATCGCATCATCTCGAATCGCGATTTCGATTTAAAATCGATTAATCGTTCAGCCCTAGTTCTGACTTCACGGTAGAGTTGCCACGTCAATTCTGGAGCGCCTCTCTCTCGTTCGCCCATTTAACTGGTTTCACAGAGTAATCAACGTATTTGAGAAGATAGCCTAAACAGTTGGGAACAGTGAGTTACTTGCGTCTGACACTTATGGCCTCGAAGATTTCACACCTTGGAGTCCACAAACACCGAGAAGGAAGCGTCCCAGTGTTCCCACAACAACAGACCATTCTGTGACCTCGGGTCGCCCGGTCACAGAATGGGAACAACAACATCATGGCTGAAGCAGCCTATGTCCTTAAAGGGGATAACAGACGTGGTCCTGTACGTCATATCTAGGAGTCGAGGACAATTATTTCCCTAACGGATAGGAAGTCGGAGACATTGATGAGTCTTGCTAAGTTTGTTTTGACTATGATTGAAATGACTTTTGACCAGATTTAGAGTGGCTGTGATGAGAAGAGATGGACTCGCAATGTGACTGCACAGTGCACACTTTAATTGAATTGTTCATCTTCTGTTACTCTTTGGCCAATCCTTTCAATTAATACCTTTTGTAAGACATCAGATCCAAAGTTCCAGAATCTTCGTTTTGTTTCCAGTCATTACTCCAAAAAACGAAATCGCTAAAATATATCTAGATATGCGCTGACATGCACAGGTCAATGTTCGTTACAAACAATAATGGCAACTCCTAAAGAGGTTAGCAGAGAAGCTGCAATAGTGGCAGTGGCTCAGTCAGTAGGGGCGCCGGTTCAAGTCCCCGACCAGACCTAAAAATGGACTGCTACTTGGAGAGGTCCCAGTTCACCTCCTGCCCTGCCGTGGTGCCCTTGAGCAAGGCACCGGACACCCCCCTTCCCCCCTCACTC
Source organism: Pseudochaenichthys georgianus (assembly GCF_902827115.2). NCBI lineage: Eukaryota > Metazoa > Chordata > Actinopteri > Perciformes > Channichthyidae > Pseudochaenichthys > Pseudochaenichthys georgianus. The sequence continues at coordinate 603,996 of NC_047514.1, read as the reverse complement.
CCATTGCTCCTCGTGCGCTGTACAATAGCTGCCCACTGCTCCTAGTGCTAGACTCCTGGTGCTAGCATGGGTTCAAAGCAGAGGCCAAATGTCACTGTGTGCATGTGTGACCATTAAAGAGGGGTTCATCCCTCCCAATTTCATTCTATTCTAAAATCAGGACAGTATTTCTTTAACTCACTTAGTACTTAGTAATGGTGTTTGAATTGGGGCCGTTCATCAGCAGCTGTAATCAGTGTGGGCCAGTCCGATCACAGGGTCGTGTGTGTGGCTGATTGAGGTCATTTTGATGATGTAATAACGTCTCTGTTGTTTCAGTGAATTTTTGGTCTTTTTTTTTTTACCAACCGTTTCTTTTTAGGTGAACTATATCCTGGAGTCCCGGGCCAGCACGTCTCGGGCTGATTACTTCGCCCAGAAACAAAGGAAACTCAGCCGCCGGACCAGCTTCAGCTTCCAGAAGGAGAAGAAGTCCGGCCAGTAGAAGGACGAGAAATGCTTAGCAACATAGACTGATGCTATAAAAATAAAATGAAATAGTAAATGCAAAAACGAGGCCTGTCTCTACACAGACAGCATTAGGCTACACGCAGCAAAGTGAAGACTGATAGGTGGAGTCGGAGTACGCGTCTCTGCTTCAGATGAACTGGTTGGAGGTCTCTGAAACTCCATGGGTGAAGACGGGCAACGAGCAAAAAGAAATGATGGAAAGAACCAGAGAATTGTTGGACAGAGTTTTGGCTGCCATGTCGCCGTCAGCTCTTGTTCTTTAACTGCCTTTTGAACATCGGCTGCCTCCCCAGGGATGGCTTTGTACACCCAACAAACAAAACCGAGCTACATGCTAAACCTTTGAGTCTGTCCTGCATCTGTAACAGACCATTTTACATGACAACGTGAAAGGAAACCTTCACATGTACTGTACATAGACATTTTACATGCAACAAATGAAAAAGAAATTGAAATGAAGACGTCTTGTTTGTTTCTTTTTTAAATAAGGTCAATCCCTTCTTCCTTGAATCCTTAACAATATGTCCACAGTTCCCCCAGCTAAAGGCTAAGGTCGGACCCAGCACCGTGTGTTTCATTGGAATGGCATTTTTTTAGTTTGTTTAGTTATAGTCCTATAATGGGTTATATTAAGGACAACATACAGGTTCGTAGCTTACATGAATACAGAGCACACTTGTATTTAATATAATCCAACATGTAAGGTCAATACTGAAACACTGAAGACCTTAAAACTAGATGTTTGACTCGGAGCCTCTCCAGGAGATTTGCCCTCGAGCTCACATAAGGGTGCAAACCACTCGTCTCATGTTATATCCTAACGTGATTAAGGGGTGCTCTTGTTAAGTTTGCAAATCATGTAATTACCACTAACGTATTGCTGTACAGTGACTGCAGTCTTTGGGCTCCTGGCGAGGGGGACATCTTTTCCTAATCGTTCATATAAAAAAATAGCCCTACATTCATGTATTTTTATGTTTCACCAACAATTTTATTAAGAAACCCCCAAGACCAGTGGTTGAAGGTAACTTAGTACATTTACTCTACTGTACTTAAGCACCATACTGAGGTACTTTTACTTCACCGGAGTAATTTCCCATGATGTTACTTTACTACATTTTCAAGGCATTTTTTAAACTTTTTATTCCACTACATTTATTTTACAATTCTGTTTACTAACTACTTTGCCGGTACGGATTTATAATACAGAATATAAATCAACAACAAAAAATCAGTATGTGGTAGCTACTATCAGGCTACCCAGGGCCAGCAGTAATCTCATCATTTACCAAGTGCAACATTGACATGAATGCGTTCATAATAATAATACGAACATGTTGTATTTTTAAAACTGATATGGGCCATACTGGAAAATGTGTACTTTTACTTTGTGTACTTGAAGTATATTTTGATGCCAACACTTTTGTACTTTTTTAAAAAACATTTTTTAAACCTGCTCTCTTGTAGATCTACTTTTATTAAGTACCCAATCTGAGTACTTCTTCCACCTCTGCCGATCATTTGCAAGTGTGAGTGTTTACATGGTATGGAGGTTCAATGCGGAGGCTCCAGACGGGGGGGGCTTCTCCACTGATCGCTCCCCGGTTCACAATCACCTCCGACAGCTCCACCCATGATGACAAACTAGCTGGAGAACCACAATGCAAACATAAACACAGCAGCAGCCGCAGCTCATGTGTTGCATTGGTTCGTTGATTTGAGCAATTTCCTAAACATGCAAGTCTCCCTAAAGCTGTGAAAAAAACGGACACAGAGGAAAATACAGCTCGGGGGAATCCAACTGCTAACCTCGCCTGGTAAGTTGATTACTCGGCTAGTTAGCTTAGCATTAGCAGTGTGTGTTTAGGCGACACTTTATAGACCTTTGTTATCCCAGACGGTGGGATAACGTTATTACAGTGACTTAGATATACATTCAGATATAAACTATGCATTGTAAAATAAAAAAGCTAACGCTCACAGTCACAGCTTTGCCCGTTGGTGTCAGTTGGTGTTTGGTTTCAGGCGAACGTTAGCTTGCTAGCTTGTTAGCTGTGTCGTATAGCTAACCTATCTTCAATCAACGGTCCGTGTAAACAAAAATGGCATGTTTAACCTGAAAGTTGGCCATATTTGTACTCTCTGTATGCTAATTTTGACTTATATAAGTAGTGTTGTGACCATTGGATATAGAGAGCACGAAATGAAAGGGATTGCCTCTATTGTGGACTTTTTGTTTTGTCCCCTCCATCTTCCAAATCGACCCAAAATCAGTTCAGAGAATACACATATGGGCATTTTCTGTTTTAAACTGCCATTTGTAATGCTGTATGCCAGAAATGGACTCAGCATCCTCAATAACCCCCATAACCACTCCAAATTGAACAAGAAATGTTTTAACTATTGTCTCCATAGGCTATAATGGTAAGTAATGCTAATGTGTGTAACAGCTATTAGCTTACGTTGGTTACTATACTTTTTCAATACATTTTGTAAATTGTTTACGCCGATTTGTACTCATAACTAATTTTTTACGCAGTGTACTAGTACTTATAATAAACACAGACGTTTCGAAATAAACGCATTAATATGTCACTTGTGGTTGTCAACTTGTCATACCCTGTATATATATATATATATATATATATATATATATATATATATATATATATATATATATAAAGGTGTCTGCGTGACTGTATCTTAATGCACTGCCACACCATACAGACATTAAATACCTAGCTGCCGCTTATGTGTTTAGATGTTGATTTGTAATGGTTCCTTTTTTTTAAGACTGATTGATTCACTTAAAAATAATCACTAGGTTATCTGTAATCCCACGATAGCATGCTTCCCTGGCTAAGTCACACAGCACTTCCTCTCAGACCGTGGGTATGCATCCATGTCCTTTCATTGGATTGTCAGACCTTATTGCTCAGCCTTGAACAATGCAGTGTATTTTCCCCATCTGAACTCATCTCAACATAGAGCTTTGTGAGAGGCTCAACTCGGACTGGGTAGGAACACATCTGGGTTTAGACTGTTGGCTAACTAAACAGTCATTTGAAGATGTGTGTTCTTCAACCTGGCTGAGATACACTAATATTGAATCAGCCAGCCTTTTGTTGAGTCTCTGTGTCACAGCTCAGAACAGATGACCGTGGTAGTTAAGGCCATGCTATGCAGGAGGCCTCTGGTATCCAGGCAGCTTAAATACGGTTCCTTTCTCCGTCTAAATCCTGCCCTGAATGTGTATTATCTTGCTGCTAAATTGCTGTAAGGCCTGCTAAATTAGGTTCAAAATTATAACCAGTTGATATCAGAATTATTGTGCAGCGTATTTTTATTGCACTTAAATAAACAGCCCTGCGTTCACCTCTACATACCTGCAATTGTACACAATGAGGGTCGCACCCTACATACCAGATCAGGAATGTATTGCAATATGTATTGAGATTTAAATAAAATACAGGAATATTACCCCTTCATTTGTAGGCTACATGTTAAAGTGTAGAACGAACCACTCTCATGCACTTGACGGCACAATTATAATGTTATATTACCAGGATAGAACATGTTAAACTCATTCAGACAATGACATTTGTAAACGCATTGGTATGTGAATGGAGATGCCACAGCAACAAGCAGATGGACCTGCTGTTAGGCTATGGGCCGACAGATACACAGTATATCACCTTTCCCCTCTGGACTGTAGCTGCAACATTAAAGGGAGACATGCACAGGATGCAGCTGCTGGGTGTGTCTGCAGTGGGATGATAGCTGTCCAAAAGTTAGGGCATGACATCTGGATCTCTGGCTGGTGTCTGTCTCTTTAGGAAGGGCTTCCTTTGACACACAGCAGAGCAGGTCAGGTATGTTGATTGTGCATCCCCGTGTTGTGGCATATTCAATTCTTTGTTGTGATGTTCTAATCTAACTCTTCAGTGCATGCCTCCCTTTGTGTGCAGCAAGCAGGAGAGCAAACCGTTTTTTTGAGCGCAGTGAAGATGTTGTTTTTGAAAGGTAATGCCAACAAATATGGATTGAACATCATGACATTTTTTTTGTGAATTTGTAAATTAGTTCATAGCTCTTGGGCTTTTGGAAAGGTTTGGGTCACATGTGTTGAAAAACAGTCTTAAAGGTGGGGTAGGTAAGTTTCAGAAACCGGCTCGAGATACACTTGTTGTTATATTCCATGGAATGCTCTTAACATCCCGATAGCAATGAATATCTTAAGTGCTTTGACAAAAAATACATAAAAAAATGTCATCTGTAGAAGCCGTAATACTGTAAAAAGTACAACCGATTGGACGGCCTACCTGCCTGTCAGCCTTCCATCGGGGCACGAACTTCTCTCGTGCCCTCATTGGTCATGTGCGCGTTCGTGTGTGTTGGAGGAGGGGCTCTGAAGGAAGTGGCAGATTTTCTCCGGTTGTGTATTTTCAAATTCTAGCGATCTCGAGCCGGTTTCTCAAACTTACCTACCCCACCTTTAAGCTGGAATCAAATTCTAAAAATAGAATCATATTCACTATCAAGCCTATTTGTAAATGATAGCCGACCCTACACTTCTGTCTGCTTTGTGTGCATGTATCCTCAGCTGCTTTCTGTCAGACTGATTAAAGAGCAGATAAGAAAGCAGGAAGTACTTTAAAAGTTTAAATTCAACATCAATGCCGATTCCCTAGGTCACAGTTTGGCTATAAACACATTTTAGAGAACTGACAAAGCTTATGATCATAACATCAGATCTGACAGCTCAATGTCTGTATGTGTAGATTACAAAGTCCAGCCCTTCCAAGCATCTCTCTCTCTCTCTCGTTAAAATGTTTAACCTGTCACGGTGCTTTTGTTGCAGAACGCTACGAAGATGCCTGAAGTTCGGGAACTTTCTGAGGCTTTGCCAGAGATGCCAATGGACCCAATCACTGGAGTTGGGGTAGTGGCCTCCAGGAACCGGGCCCCCAGCGGATATGATGTGGTGAGTTACTGAACTCACGCCAAGGGCTGGGCATCAATTAGTGTTTAACAATTCTTTTAGCCATTCTAGATTCAGTTTCTTTCCAAGAATCTATTCACATTTTTCTATTTTCCTTTTTTTCTACGGCGTGAGCTCCGTAATGTCCCGCTAACATGACACTGACGGCCCGTCCACACGACAGCTTCAAAAAAAGCTTGGAGCTGGGCGTGTCTGAAGCTCGACCAACAACCAATCACATGAATCTCCCGCCCCTGACACACAAGCAGCGGTTTGATTGGCTGGAGCTTGTACTGGCATATGATTTGATTGGCTGACGCTTCCACCGGAAGCTTCAAAAGTTGAACATTGCTCAACTTTTGCAGCCTGAAACGCCAGGAAAGCTCTGCGCTGCTTCCCACAATGCAGTTCGGTGAAAAGTGACATTCAAAGTGAATGGGCAGACGCGTTGGAAACCGTTTTTGAAGCTGTCGAAGCTGTAGTGTGGACGGGCCGTTAGACTTTATGCAGCATCCAGGGAAACAAACTAGGAAACCCTCTACACTCCGCTCGTCATGCCTCACAGGGCGGACTCCTGAGCTATTTTGAATTGCGAATTGATTGTGAATCGAATCGTGACGTTTCCTGAATCCTGCACCCCTACTGTTTTACATGTGATTCCACTTGAACACATCATCATAACGTTGGAATTTATCTCCGCCCGATTCAAACGTTTAACTGAATAGAGCATGCGATCGGGGACGGGGAGGAAAGGTGGATGCTCCGACAGGAAACAGCTGTTGCTGAGATGAGCTAAAGTGCTACAAAAACAAGGCGTTCAATTCAGCAGTTAAAAGATATTAGCTTATATATCAGAATCAAGTTCATTGCCAGGTACGCTTACACATACAAGGACTTTGCTTTGGTATCTGGTGGTGTGAACATAAACAACCTAAAAAAACAAGTTGCAAAGTAGGTAATAAATAAATATATAAATAAGGATAATACAAATTAAGTATTTTTAAGACACAATCGAGCATAAAGAAGGATGCTCAAGACAAATATTTTCACCAAATGTTAATGTAACTATACAAATAACCTTAAAGCTAAGACATATAAGCATAAAAGCCATTCAAAGAAATCCGATGTGGTTATTCCAGGTGGAGGGAAAGGTGGCCGACCAGATATTGTTACCGTTGTTTCAGCTTCCGTTTGACCTCTCTGCCTCCAGGTGTCCACCACCACAGACGGCCTGGACGCTGACCTGTGGAAAGACGGCCTCTTCAAATCCAAGGTGACGCGCTACCTGTGCTTCACCAGGGTCTTCTCGAAAGAAAATGTAAGTCCTCTCACCGACCTGCCGTTGCACGTTACGATCTTACGTCATACGTGTAGCATTTGAATGATTTGATCTTTGGTTAGATTCACTCCCCGCTCTATTCCCATGTATTTCCTTTTCTTTTTCTTCAGAGCCATTTAGGCAATGTTCTGGTGGACATGAAGCTGATTGATATAAAGGACACTCTGCCTGTTGGATTCATCCCCATCCAGGAGACTGTTGACACTCGTAAGTCCAGTAGAAATACACTGATGGCATCGCTGTGTGCAAAAACTATTTGCCTGAAAATAATCCAAATGAAGTCATTACATTCCCAAAGATGGAAGAGCTGCTGTTAAAGGTCCCCCATTATACTGTAGTCATCAATATATTACAAGTCTCAGATATACCGTACTTTTCGGACTATAAGCCACGACTTTTTCCCCCATTTTTTTTGTACAGCTAACGGCCACTAGGGAACCTCCTAAATCTATGGATTTTACAGGTAAAATTAACCATCTTTAACGCTATGGGCTCTATGACCGGTCCGCGCCCGCGACCTTTAAGCGGCGGGCTCCAGCAGGAAAAGCTGGAGGCCGGAAAAGAGACAGGTAGCGCGCCAAAGTAAAAGTGGAACCGAGAGACAGAACGAGAGCGAGACAGACGGACAGTTTAGCTGCTGCGGCTTATATGCAGGTGCGCTTTATAGTCCGGAAAGTACGGTATACAGAACATGTCGAAATACTAGGGATGTAACGATATCAAAAACTCACGGTACGATAATATCGCGATAACAAATCCACGGTACGGTATTTATCGCGATATTGAAAAATGATTTGGAAATTTGTAAAAAATGCACTTGACAAAATGTTCTTTATTAAATAATAAATCTGATTTGTTATCGCGATATTATCGTGTTTTAGTAGGATAGTATTTTAAAGTGTCAAAAACAAAGTGGAACAAGAACAACTACTGTTTTGTACCTACTACTACTACCAAACAAAGCAGCCATTTTCTTTGTGCCACTGCATCTCACAAATAAACATTTAATAATCAGACCCTGCAATAAAATAAATCAAGTTTCACTTTAGTTTTTCAAGTAACTCAACTCAAACTCACGAAGTCACTCACTCAGCATCATCATCATTTAAATCGCGGTAGATTTTGTCAGTCTCACGACGGTATTGAGACGTTTATTTATCGCGATATTCGGTATATTGTTACATCCCTACGAAACACCAAACAGATCATTGCAGCATTACCCATAATCCCCTCTGTTTCAGCCCTGTTTCCAAAGTGCTGATTCTCTGTCTGTAGCTTTAAATGCTAATGAGCTTCTGCTGGCCACGCCCCTCTGAGAGATGATTGGTTTAAAAAGAACACAATGGTGCTCTAGGAGGAGATTCAGGTGATAAGGGGGCGGGGGGTTACCTTGGTTGCTGATTGGCTAATGGTTACACAAGACAAAACATCGTTATGACATCATCAAGTGACCAAAATCTGATCAGCTCATTTTCAGACAGGTTTTTATAGAAATGGATCAAAAAGAGAGAGAATCTTTGTTCCTGAAGCTTTCAGAGTCTCTTTCTGTTGATGTAGAAGAGACATGAAGAAGAGGGGACACATGTTGATGTAGAAGAGACATGAAGAAGAGGGGACACATGTTGATGTAGAAGAGACATGAGGAAGAGGGGACACATGTTGATGTAGAAGAGACATGAAGAAGAGGGGACACATGTTGATGTAGAAGAGACATGAAGAAGAGGGGACACATGTTGATGTAGAAGAGACATGAGGAAGAGGGGACACATGTTGATGTAGAAGAGACATGAGGAAGAGGGGACACATGTTGACGTAGAAGAGACATGAAGAAGAGGGGACACATGTTGATGTAGGAGAGACATGAAGAAGAGGGGACACATGTTGATGTAGAAGAGACATGAAGAAGAGGGGACACATGTTGATGTAGGAGAGACATGAAGAAGAGGGGACACATGTTGATGTAGAAGAGACATGAAGAAGAGGGGACACATGTTGACGTAGAAGAGACATGAAGAAGAGGGGACACATGTTGACGTAGAAGAGACATGGAGAAGGGGGGACACATGTTGATGTAGAAGAGACATGGAGAAGAGGGGACACGTGTTGATGTAGAAGAGACATGGAGAAGAGGGGACACGTGTTGATGTAGAAGAGACATGGAGAAGAGGGGACACATGTTGATGTAGAAGAGACATGGAGAAGAGGGGACACGTGTTGATGTAGAAGAGACATGAAGAAGAGGGGACACATGTTGATGTAGAAGAGACATGGAGAAGAGGGGACACGTGTTGATGTAGAAGAGACATGGAGAAGAGGGGACACGTGTTGATGTAGAAGAGACATGGAGAAGAGGGGACACGTGTTGATGTAGAAGAGACATGGAGAAGAGGGGACACGTGTTGATGTAGAAGAGACATGGAGAAGAGGATTCTGCGTGATAGGCGACCTTTAGCTTTCAGTAACTAACCCTCAGGTCTCTAGTAGGGTGATTGAGCTCCGTGTGCTGGTTTCCCCACAGAGGAGCAGGCCTTCAGGAAGAGGCGGCTCTGCATCAAGTTTATTCCTCGGGACTCCACAGAGGCGGCCATCTGTGACATCCGCATCCTGGGGCGCTCAAAGCAAGCCCCCCCTCAGTACACCTTCATCGGGTGAGCAGCTTTTTGAAATGTTATATTTACCACTGCAATCATCCCGCTACCACACAGTATTCCACAATGTTCAATTAGTTAATAGATACTGCTTAACTGTGAGTTTCCTTTTGATCTGATAGTGTTCTTGTTTTTCGTCTCCGTCTATACGGCTGTACCCTACGATGGGACGAATAAAGGAAATCTGATTCTGTTGTCAGTTTAGGTTGTACACTTGACAAATACATGTTATTATAAGATCTCAATCTTCAAGGTCGGGTAGGTAAGAATGGAGAAACCAGCTCGAGTGCGCGAGAGTTTGAAAGTACACACGAACGCACACATGACCAATGAGGGCACGAGATAAGTTTGTGCCCCGATGGAAGGCTGACAGGCAGGTAGGCCGTCCAGTTACTTTAGCCGAGCCGAAGTGGCAGATTTGTTCCGGTTGTGTATTTTCAAATTCTAGCGCACTCGAGCTGCTTTCTCCATTCTTACCTACCCCACCTTTAACATAGAAAGTTAAAGGCTAATGTTGAATAAAAGATAAATTGAAATAAAAATATTAATGTCTATAAAAAGATGTGTATTAATAATATTAAGATTTCATGTAGTTGGATTGAAATAGTGGTTTAAACTAAAGAACTGTTCAAAAACTGATTTCCTTTTTCTTTTTTTTTTTTTAATAGCTTTCTCAAGACGTTGAAGCACACGGATTTATTTTCACACCTTACCAGAGTTACTAAGGGACTCTATGCTGATTATTAGAGCATGTAGCATGTCTGAAAGTATCTGACACAGAAGTCACACGGTCGTAGGGTTGCAAAATTCCGGGAATTTTCCAAGATGGAAACTTTCCATGGGAATAAACTTTTCAAAATTGAAGGTTGGGTCTTCATAGGGAACTTAAATATAGTTGGGGGAAGTCATTTTAGCATAATATAGACTAAAACAAACAGATGCCATTCAAGTACACTTGATTATCCATGCCATTCCTCAATCACATGCACATAGCACACTGCTTACTGCATGGCTATTGAGACCACACCCCCTTCAGCAGGGATGGGCAACTTGGATGGTGGTGGGGGCCACATAATGTATGTACTGGCCACCAGGGGGCCGCAGATTCACTTGGAACACACACACACACACACACACACACACACACACACACACACACACACACACACACACACACACACACACACACACACACACACACAGTAGTAGTGGCGGCTCAAGTTGCTTACTTTCATTACAGCAACGGTCTGCAAACATACTCAACGTTGTGGTTCACCTGAATTCAGTGAAAAGATATTCTTTCTCCCACAGATACCTTTCTCTTGCTCGTGCTGACATCCAGAGAGGGCTGTGCTCATATGTTTCCCGCTCTATCGAAATCAGTCGGAAAGTCGCAACGACTCCTTTCACAATAAAAAGATTAGATTACATTTCCCTCGATTCCCAGTTAGTTCCCATACATTCCCATGGAAGGTTTCCAATATGGAACATTTCCAAAATTCCCCAGCTTAACTTTCCGTGGAAATGTTCCTCCCCTGTGCGACCCTACACGGCGGGCAGGCGTGTCTCTTCGTGTATATAATCCAAGGTACGGACAACAAAGACAGATTCGAGACTTGACTTGTGAAAGCAAAAGCATTGGCGTTTCAGAATCCGGTTTATTACCAGGCCGGTTCACACACTTGGTGTGTAAAACAAGGATTTAAAAACACAGATAGAAAACTGTTTGAAGAAAACTATAATTACATTAAAATATATAGTTAAAAATACATTGAATATGGTTTTAATCCTAGAAATAGAATTTAATAAAATATGTGATTCACTTAGATGTGGAGGTTTGAAACTAAACATCAAGAGTGTGCTTAAAGAGAATTGAAGAAGCATACATCTCAGAACGACCTCCTCCCTGGATTCGATACATGTGGGATGTAAAATGGAGTGCTTCTGCTAACAGTGTTTATTCCCTTGTCTTGCAGAGAGCTCAACAACATGGGCATCTGGTACCGCATGGGGAACGTGCCCCGAGCCCAGGACTGCTCTCACACTCCCTCCACTAACAACACCCAGAACGTGAACTCCAGTGGACCCGCTCCGGTTCCAGCCACTGCTATGCCCAAGTATGTGCACTGTAATTCACTGCCGTCCATCTCAGACAGATCTGCATCTGCACACATGTCTGATTCACCGTGCTCAGTCCTGGGTCTGCTTAGAGCAGGGTGTCAAACTCAATTTCATCACGGGCACATCAGCATTATGGTTGCACTCAAAGGGCCGGTTGTAACTTTAAGACTATATAAAAAATACATACATAAATATTTAATATATATAAAATAATGTATTATATTACCCTATCGGATAGGATAATAACTACATAATTAACTACGCCTGAAAGCAGAAGTCTACGGCAAATAATTGCAAGTCTCTTCAGTGAGAATGTCACAAAATGATTTAAAAAGAAAAGCTGAAAAAAAAGAAGTGACATTTTGAAAAAAAGTAGAATTAAAAAAAAAAAAAAATCTGAGAAAAAAAGTCAAATTTGAGATGCATTGTGGGACATGTAGTTTATGGGCAACGCGCTTCTGTAAATCAGCATGTAACCATATAAAAATATTATATTCTTTGTAAGCTCTTGTGGGGCCACATGAAATTAAGTCGCGGGCCGGATTTGGCCCCCGGGCCTTGAGTTTGACACCCCTGCCTTAGAGGGAAGGGGAAGTTGGGAAATGTGATGCTTAAAGGTCCTTACACCCCAAACTGACACCACAGAACGCCTCCTGCGTCTTGGCCAACAAAAATACTTCAAAGACATGTTTTTTTGTATATCGGAAACCTATGCTATAAAAACAGCACGATGGGCGACCTTTGACACATGCATCAAACCGTGTCATGAGAAATATAGGATGAAAGCACCCGCCCTGCTGCTGTCAAGCCGCATGTATACACAAACATAAGCAAATAGTCCCAGGCGACCGAATGCCTCCAAAGAGACCGCTGCTTTTCAGAGAAACACAACGTTATTTTCTGATCGTTTCAACACCGCCGGAGAGTGCATGAGAGGAAGTTATTCACCGGTCCCTTAGAGGAGCTGACTTGTGGTTCAAATAAAGGCAGGAGAGGAAACACCCGAGAGCCTCCAGCTGCTTCCAGGCCGTCCCTCTGCACCGGCTGCCGGTTCCCAAGTGTTTGTCAGAAGTAGAGACTTAACTATTTGCTGTGGGAAACAGTCCCAGCTGATAATGCTGTGCTTTTATTCACAGACATATCTCCATGACGCTCCCAGCCAGCTTCAGAGGGAAGAACACGACCAGGCCGGACTACGAGCACCAGAACTCCAACCTGTACGCCATCTCAGGTCAGCGTGCGCACACACACACACACACACGGACGGACACACACACGGACATACAGACGGACGGACACACGGACATACAGACGGACACACACACGGACATACAGACGGACACACACACGGACATACAGACGGACACGGACACACACACACAGACACACACACGCGGACATACAGACGGACACACACACGGACATACAGACGGACACAGACACACACACACACACACACACACACACACACACACAGACATACAGACGGACGGACACACGGACATACAGACAGACGGACACACACAGACACACAGACACACACACACAGACACAGACACACACACACACACAGACACAGACAAACACACAGACACACACACACAGACACACAAACACACAGACAGACACACACACACACACACACACACACACACACACACACACACACAATGAACCAAGTCCAATGCAAAGCACTATCATCTGAGCGTGTTAGCTCGTTGGTGTTAGCATTACGCTCAAAGCGCTGCTGCACAGACCCGTGTTTTAGTCTAGCTCCCCCCATAGATCCCACTTCTCTCCCAGTGCACCAGCTTGATGCTTTAAAGGGACCCTCATCGGTTTGGGGGGAGTTCTCCTTCCTGTAGTGTGTTCTATAGACGTAGTGAACGGTCTGCAAAGCATAGCATCCCTGTGTTCCCTTCAGAGGGACTTTCTCTGCAGTGAATGAGCTTGAAAGTGTCTGGTCTTCCATGGTCCACCACTTTGCCTTGCCTTTACTATTCCTGAATACATGTGTTTTATATTTCCGCTCTGCTCCGGCTCTAAAACGGAACTTGTGTTTGTCTCTCTCAGCGATGGATGGAGTGCCTTTCATCATCTCGGATAAGTTTGCCTGTGCCTCGTCTGACGTAAGTAGCTGGCGGCCCGGCCTGATGGAGACTCACAGATCTCTATACGTGTTGACTAACCCACTGTCTGCTCTCCATGTGCAGCTGCAGCAGGTGGACCTGATGGGCATCACCATCAAGTCACTGGCTGAGATCGAGAAAGAGGTTAGTGGAACAATGTTATTTAGTTACTATAGTTCATTTTAATAGTACAGATTGTTGGGAAATTAAGTTTCTTTCAGATAAACTAAGTCATTTAAAATCTATCTTTTATGATGACTTATGGCGCATTTCCACCGCAGCACGGTTTAAGCGTGCCAAACCCGGCCGTTTTTGGTTGCGTTTCCACTCGGCGTAGTTCCGGCTAACGGGTACTTTTTCACTGTTTCCTGGCCCTCCAAAATCGAGGTTCTTTCCGGGCCAACAACCGGGCTGAGTATGCTAAACTAGAGAGAGACTCGCTGGCATCTACAACAAGATGAATATATTTGACCGTGATTTAATTGTAATACACGTTTCTAAATGATGCCGAAGTAACAACACACTGATACCGGTTAGTAAAACATGAATTAACGCTTTGACACGTCTGCAGACAGACGGCAGGCGAAGAACCTTTTAAAATGCGTGTTTTCTGAATGGAGATCAGCTAACGCAGTATATGCTCCGACCGTCCACACTCACAACAACGGCCTACAGACATAAATAAACCAGCGACTGTATCCGCCATGACACAGGCAGTCTGTGGTTTGTACTTGTTTCACTTCTGTCTAGTTTCTGAACAGACATGAGGAGCTGTGAGCTCTGAGGGCTAACAGCTAACGGCTGATGTTGGTTTTGTGGTTCGCATTGAAGACGACGTCACGACTCCGCCTACACTGCGTTACTATAGTTACTGCCCCAGCTTCTAAACTGTAATGGGAACGCAGCATAAAGTGAGCCGGGCCTACCAAGGCCTAACTGTACCGTACGAAGCCGAGCGAGGCCCTGCAGTGGAAAAGCGCCATAACTAGTCTCCAGTTGCAGGCATCAAACCCTGAGTAGACACAAACACCAGTTGTTTAGAATACACATGTCTGTCTATCCAATGGGAGCGGAGCACAGAGACACGTTGATTACATCACAGCATCTGTCTGCTAATTGCATAACAATGGTCACCCTACTGTGCGTCAATAGCAGCAGACAGACGGACATCAGACATGTGTATTACAGCTGAGAGAGAAACAGCAGAGACTAAATGATATGTTTACAACACACTGTCTGCCAGAGGTCATCTGCTGTGTGCCACGTGGGATGCTACCTCTTTATTAAAGTCTAACTCATCAAGACCTTCCATGTTGTAACACAGTATGGGCTTTCCACACTGCTCTCCGTGAAAGTGTTTCCCTTCAGACACGCTTTGTACAGATTACGACGTCAAGTTGTTGTTTTATTTTACAAAATCTTTTCAGGTAAAGGCACTTTAATACCTACTAAGTTCACAGATTCGTTCTTATGCAAAACGCCACTAAGCAAAGGTCTGTGGCGGCCTTCCAATCAAAGCAGAGCACATGGCTTTAAAGGAATCACATGACCCCGGATGAGACCTGGTTTTCAGTCACATCAGTTGGTATACTTACATTTGAATATCTTGTCGATTTTTATTGTATTCAAGCAATTGTTTGTATTTTGATGTGTTTTATATACAATTATGATTTTTAGCGTTATTTAGTTCGAGGTTTTTCCTCTTCCTGCACTGTTTGTCATCTGTTATGTTTGTGTATTTTAAATTGTGCAAAAGCCTTAAATATTAATAAGCCCCCTTCCTCTGCCAGTATGACTACAGTTTCCGCACAGAGCACAGTGCAGCGGCCCGGCTCCCCCCCAGCCCCACCAGGACCACCCTGAGCTCGGAGGCCTGAGGACCCACACCGTCTTTGTTTTTAATGTGTACAGCAAGTTAAACTCCCAACGACATTATGATGGGATGGAATCGCTCATCGTTGGACAGAACCGATGCAATCCCACTCGTACGATGACTTTAAATACTTTTATTTCCTCGAGAGAATCGTGGAGGACTTGTTCCAAACCAAAAGAAAGGATTACATTTTCTTCTGATGGACGGCTCTCTGAAATCCAGCATTATGTCGGCCTTTTGCGTTCATCAACCCCGATGCGCTGTGATTGGCCGAAATCACGGTAGCCCCTCCCATTATGTGTGTTGCAAAGACAAAAGGAAAAGGCCCGTGAGTGATGGGGGACGCCTGTCGTCGCTCGCTACATATTACTGTGATATACTGGTGCGACGGTGAGATGGCCTTTCACACCGACACCGTACCGCTCTCATGGCTTTTGGTTTACGCACAGATTTACATATAAGTGAAGAACACTTTTTTCAGTACTTTAAAATACTATGAACATAAACACATGTACAGACGGTATACTAAGAGGAACACTCGCAGTGTATCCTCCTTGATGAAGAGTAGAGCCAGGCATGAACTAAGTGTTTGAACAAGTTCCGTTTTACTGTACTGCTAAGTTTTAGTATTAACTGCAGACGTCGGCATTAGAAGCAGAAACGTTCACATCGAAAACACCGCAGCTCGCACTAAATCTGCAAATCTTGAGTTTATGGTCAATGCCTTTGTGGAAAAGCCTAGATGTTAAAGTATTAACTTGTTTTTTATTACCACTACGGACACTGAGGTTTGATACCCAGGGTTAGTTTCCTCACGTCACTCTTAGCTTCTATCTGTTTCCTTTCTAGGTACACAGGCAAAAAGATGTTACACATTGCAGCTGGTTTTCCATCATGCACGATCAACGGCAAATCCATAACTGTATTAGACGCATTGATTACAAGGGGACGCTCAGTGCATCTCTCTCGCTAATTGAGCTACACTTTGACGCCTGAGGTCGTTTTAGGAGTCTTAATCATTTCAGCTTGAACTCATTTCCCGTGTCAACTCCAATTTTAAAAAAAAAAAAAAGGCCAAAATTAATAATAATAATTAATGTTATTTTTAGGTTTAAAATTGACCTTGAAGGGATTCATTATGACCTAGTGATAATCCCAATTAATCCATACATAAATACATTACATTTTAATAATTATGACCTAGTAATAATCCCAATTATTCCATACATACATACACTACATTTTAATAATTATGACCTAGTGATAATCCCAATTATTCCATACATACATACATTACATTTTAATAATTATGACCTAGTAATAATCCCAATTAATCCATACATACATACATTACATTTTAATAATTATGACCTAGTAATAATCCCAATTATTCCATACATACATACATTACATTTTAATAATTATGACCTAGTAATAATCCCAATTAATCCATACATACATACACTACATTTTAATAATTATGACCTAGTGATAATCCCAATTATTCCATACATACATACATTACATTTTAATAATTATGACCTAGTAATAATCCCAATTAATCCATACATACATAACATTTTAATAATTATGACCTAGTAATAATCCCAATTATTCCATACATACATACATTACATTTTAATAATTATGACCTAGTAATAATCCCAATTAATCCATACATACATAACATTTTAATAATTATGACCTAGTAATAATCCCAATTAATCCATACATACATACATTACATTTTAATAATTATGACCTAGTAATAATCCCAATTAATCCATACATACATACATTACATTTTAATAATTATGACCTAGTAATAATCCCAATTAATCCATACATACATACATTACATTTGAATAATTATGACCTAGTGATAATCCCAATTAATCCATACATACATACATTACATTTTAATAATTATGACCTAGTAATAATCCCAATTAATCCATACATACATACATTACATTTGAATCCTTATAGCCTGAAAATACTGGATGTGTTACCCTACTATCAGCAGCTGATATTAGTGTTTTAAGCATGAACATACTGGAGGATTGTACAGCGTGTGGTTCAACTCGGCAGCGCCCTCTGGTGGACAAACTGTGAAGTGGAGACGCTCGATGGACCTCACATGTATCTGACCTTTCTGTCTTACTTGCAGGCAAACATGCCACGATGAAACTCTTAAATATCGCCCAGAGCCTGGGTTCTCTTGTTTAACAAATATATGTCAGAATATATATGTTTTTTAGATGTTTTTAATATGCCTTTTAATGCAATCTCAAACCTGTTCGGTGTGTTGTTCATGTCAGCCGCGTACAAAACACGGGCGGCTGGTTTCCTGTACTGCAACTGAAGCTACACTGACTGCACGAATCACAAGTTACATAATCGTTTCCGGGTAGGACTTAATGTGAGCGAGATTACTTAAGAACATTAAGACATTTCCTTTTT
The DNA here is from genome assembly GCF_902827115.2 of Pseudochaenichthys georgianus. Classification (NCBI taxonomy): domain Eukaryota; kingdom Metazoa; phylum Chordata; class Actinopteri; order Perciformes; family Channichthyidae; genus Pseudochaenichthys; species Pseudochaenichthys georgianus. The sequence goes on along the minus strand of NC_047514.1, from coordinate 585,932 downwards.
GTTGATGCAGTATTGTGTTGAGACACATTTTATATTTGTGTTCGTCTAATTTATTAGTCATTGTGAGCATTTTGTCCTGAAGGCTTTGTGGTGTTTTCAGAAATGTTAAAATTGTCGATTGCACTGCTCTCACGTGTGATAACGCTCATGTCTCCGCAGCTCTCTAAGCGCTGTGTCTGCATTAACAACAGTCCTGTGTAGTGTGTGTGTGTGTGTGTGTGTGTGTGTGTGTATATGTGTGTGTGTGTGTGTGTGTGTGTGTGTGTGTGCATGCACGGAGCCAGAAGTTTCAATAGGAACGTTATTTTTGTAGGTTATTGAGAAAACGTCACAGAATTGTTGTCTTGTAGATTACCTTCACTAAACAATGAACAAAGCAGCATCAGTTAATTTGTATTATAAGGACGTCGTATTAAACCGTGATGAAAGGAAGCCTCTGACTTTGGTTTGATTTGAGTACGAGTGTCACTTTGCGCCTGATTTCTGAGCTGGATAAACGATGCTTGATTTGTCCCGAGGAACATTTCTGTCTCCATCATTTTTAAAACGGTTCAATAACGCTGGCTTGTAAGGTGTTGAATATCTATTTTATCACTGTCACACACTTTCCATCCGCCTTCATCCTCAGACCCGGGCTGCCTCTGAGTCTTCTTGAAAGGGTTTGAGAATAACAAAAAGGCCTCAAGTTAGTTTCTATACTGGGTTCCATAAAAGCTTCAAAGACGGATCAGTGAGCCTCGGAAACCTCAGCCTCTTTGAGTGGGCACACCCTGTTTCAGCTTCATCTCTGCGTGTGGTTGGTTGTATCAAACACAAGTCAATTAGCTCTCCGGCAAACATGTGGCTTCTAGCCGCTGCTGCCACCGTGGAGCTTTAACAATAGTGAAGTAACCAATGGCAACAAGTGGAAACTCGTCATGTTCGTTTGACCTGACTTTATCTGTTGTTCTCATTCACAGATACAGATGTTCCTGTCAGTAGTTTTAGTAAGTGTGCGAACCGTAACAATCAGAGAAAGTAAGAAATATGTTATTATTATCGTTATTTGGTTGTATATATTTCGTTGTAGAGCTATCTACGCTCTATAGAAGGTATAGTTAAAACACACACACACACACAGCGCTTTGTACTGGTCACACCACACTACTTGAAGACTGTAAAACTAATGTTCCACAGCCTCTCCAGCAGCTCTCACACACTCTGTATAACATGTGTTTACGGGGTCGAGAGCTGCCGCTGGTTTCCTGTGAAACAGCTATCTCTGACAAGCTGCTCGTTAAGACGGTGGAAAGATGGAAATCAATGTGTGGGGCACATCGAGCGGCGTGTGATGTTTGAGACGATCTAACTTCTGGGTTCTCTTCATGTTTTATCAGCAGCTGTGTGCGGAGGAGCTGATGCAGTGTGTTCATTATTCTCCATCTTCAGTAGCACCACAGAGGAGTTCTGCCAGCGACTTGATTTCTATCAAATAGCTCAGTCACAAATGTAAGTTTAGATATATATTTAAAGTTATCTATCTCTCTCTCTTCGAGTGAATCTATTGGTGAAGCAGAGAAAGGCACTGTTGTGATTTAGTGGCTCCAAAACTCTCCTCTGCCGAAACCAGGGATCGAACCAGGGACCTTTAGATCTTCAGTCTAACGCTCTCCCAACTGAGCTATTTCGGCTCTAAAGGCCACCTCCCAATGGTCATTAAAACAACAGCTAAAACCATGTGCCTGAAACCCTACTTTTAAACCGGGGATCGAAACCAGTGACCTTTCAGAAATGCAATCTAACGCTCTCCCAACTCAGCTGTTTCCTCACAGTGAATGCACTACAAAGGCAGTCATTAAAACACGTAAACAACCCCTCGTGAGAAACACAGGGTCTTCAGAAAGTGCACTTTAAACTATACTAGATGACAGATTGGCCTTTAATTAGTATTAACCTGAATGTTTACATTGCCGGTACAAGTGCACCTGTATGTAGAACAGAGAAAGGACCAAATCAGATGTAATCCAGCAGTTTTTATCATGGAGGCAATTTGTGCCTAAAAGTCTCCTGTTCTGCCGAAACCAGGGATCGAACCAGGGACCTTTAGATCTTCAGTCTAACGCTCTCCCAACTGAGCTATTTCGGCACAAAAAAGTGATAAAACCATGGCAATCTGACAAACACTTAAAACAACAACTTGTGGAAAAAGCAGCATCTTCAGAGAGTATTTGAACTAACACGAGGTGAGCTGTCACTTAGCATCTGAATACCTTACATTGGCAGGTGCAAGAGAAACTACTTAAGGACCAAATCAGACTGCTATAATCCAGTAGCTGTAATCATGGAGGCAACTTGTGCCCAAAAGTCACCTCCTCGCTGCCGAAACCAGGGATCGAACCAGAAACATCTCCAAACAATGGCGGTCTGCCAAACATTGAAAATAACACCTCGTGAGAAAAGACAGCGGTTTTGAAAGTCCGCTTTCAACAGATGCTAGGTGGCAGATGAGCTGTCACTTAGCATCTGACTATGTTACAATGCAGGTATTCATTAATTTACTATATGTAGAACAGAGAAAGCACCAAATCAGACTGATATAATCATGGAGGCAACTTGTGCCCAAAAGTCTGCGGTTCTGCCGAAACCAGGGATCGAACCAGGGACCTTTAGATCTTCAGTCTAACGCTCTCCCAACTGAGCTATTTCGGCACAAAAAAGCTACAAAACCATGGCAGTCTTCCAAAAACTAAAACAACATCTCTTGAAAAAAGACGGCATTTTCAGAAAATATGTTTAACCAATACTAGATGACATATTGGCTGTCAATTCGCATTTTACTTTTTTACATTGCAGCCTATGAGTAAACCTAGAACAGAGGAAGGCACCACATGAGTCTGCTATAATCCAGCAACTCGAATTATGGAGGAAACTTGTCCAAAAGTCACCTATTTGTAGTCGTTGTGCAGATTGGTCCATTTCAGAATAATATATATGATGTTTTATAATGATTGATCATGAAAGTGTTCTCAAAGCTGGTGAAGGTGCAGCTAGTCTGAATGGCTTTGTAGACTGCAGGGTAGCTGGTGGATTTACTCCAGGTGGAACTAAAGTCTGATTTAACACTTGATTATATTTCACATCATTCATCCAGATCTGTGAAGTAACTAAAGGGATTAAATACATGTAGTGGAGTAAAGGTACAAAGTAGAAAAATGTGGAAATACTCAAGTGAAGTTCAAGTATCTCAAATGTGTACTTAACAGTACTTGAGTAAATGTTCTTGGTTACTTCCCACCTCTGTGTATAGCATGCTGAATGACTAATGTACCACTGCTCACAGAAGTGTAGTTACTAATTACAACATGCCCATTCATACAAGAGTCCTTTAACAACGTATTTGAATTACTGTTGTCAATCGGATGTATAACATATGGCTGTTGACATTGATCAATATAATAACGTGTATTTAACCTAGAAACGATAGCGTTAGCAATGCTGGCTTGCTAACTTTATGCAGACTGAAGTTGCCGTATACCGTAATGTAAAAGTTGACGCCAAAACGACGGTTGTAAAAATAGGTTTTATGACTGTAAAGTGGAAAATAGAAACAAGTAGTGTTGTAATTTAGGCCCATTCCCAAACCGCGGTGCAGACCGGTCTCTACCGACCGGAGTCACGCTGTGTGTGTCCGTCAGGAAACACGCTGTTTACAAGTAGTTCCAGCAAACATCCACTGATAAACTGCGATGTTAACAACCCTCTTAATAACCTCATATGTTTTAACTTAGGATCAAACCTGTGTTTAGTCTAGAAAAAGGTAAATGTGTGCATTTTATTATAAAGTTGTGTATATTTACAGACCGTTGTAAAAACTAAGAAGCTTATAAACATCAGGGTTAAAACTAAAAGAGCTTTGAAACACAATGAAAGCTGTTTGGAGTTTTATTTGAGTTAATCATTTAAACTTTTTGTGTAAGAGATGCTGATTTGAATCGTTGTTACATACAGTTCCATGCACTTCCTGTTTGTGCCGGAGAGAGGGGAGGCCGTCCCAAAGCTGGCTGCTGTGTTTACTCCCTCCATCTGACAGGAGGAGCCTCGTTGAGCTGCGAGTGTGGCTACAGACGGAGTTCACTCCATCACGGAGGGGTAGGGTCGAGGGAGTGGTTTGGGATTGGGCCTGAGTCTCACAAAAGCTAAAATAACATCTCATGAAACACCACATGGTTTAGCAGCTCAAACCATGTGCCAAAAACCTTACTTTCAAACCAAGGATTGAAACCAGGGACCTCTAGAAATTCAGTCTAAGGCTCTCCCAACTGAGCTTTTCCATCTCAAAGAATGCACAACAATGTCAGCCATTAAAACATGTAAACAACCCCTTGTGAAAAAAGACAGGACTTTCAGGCCCCGTCCACACGGAGACAAAACGGGTGTTATCCGCTATAGTTCTTTATCGTATGGACGATAAATGGTTCGTCCACACGAGGCCGTAACAGAGCCGCGGAAACGGAGCCCTCAAACGATAACGCATCCCAAAGTGGGAAGGTCTGGTAACCCGTGTGTGTACGCCCTAAACGATCATAGCCCCGCCTCTCCCCACCTCTCCTCTCTTATTCGCTGCTTCTTGTGTATTTTGTGGCGGAAGTACAGCGCCACTTACAGGCCCAGCATATGTACTACAGCGTCTCCAGCGGACGGAAGACTTTTTTGATATCAGTTTGTTTTCGTCTCCGTGTGGCCTCAGAGTGCACTCTCATCTTTTACTAGATGCGGATTGGCTGTCAATTAGCATTTTAATGTTTACATTGCCGGTATGAGTGAATCAGAATCAGAATACCTTTATTAGTCCCACAGAGGGGACATTTGCAGAGTTACAGGAAAGAGCCACAGACAGCTGTTGCATATCTTGTAACATGCGTTAAAAAAAGTACTAAGTTATAATATAAATAAACAATATGCTAAAAAAAGATAACAACAAAAAAAGTTACATAATTTCCAAAAATACAGATCAAAAACAAATCAAATCTACAAATCAAATCCTGTAGCGGTTCTTAGGATTTAGCAGCCCGGTATATATTACAGTTATTAAAGATGGCATATGTATATAAAGTAGGCTATATATAGCACATATTGCACATAGTAATTAGAGCAGATGCAGGCACCAAATCAGACTGCTCTAGTTGAGCAGCTCCAATCATGGAGGCAATGTGTGCCTAAAAGTCGCTGCCGAAACCAGAGATCGAACAAGACCTTTAGATCTTCAGTCTAACGCTCTCCCAACTGGGCTATATCGGCACAAAATGTAACAAAACGATGGCAAACACTTAGAACAACAACTCGTGAAAAAAAGCAGCATTTTCAGAGAGTATTTTAACTAAGTGCACAGATGGCTTATGAGTTGGCATGTTGATTTTTTTACGTCAGGTATTGTAGAACAGAGAAACGCAACAAATCAGACTGCTATAATCCAGTTGCTTTTATCGTGGAGCCAACTTGTGCCTAAAAGTGTCCTGTTCTGCCGAAACCAGGGATCGAACCAGGGACCTTTAGATCTTCAGTCTAACGCTCTCCCAACTGAGCTATTTCGGCACAAAGCATGGTCAAAACAGTCTGTTACAAAAATTAAAATAACATCTTGAAAAAAGACGGGATGTTCGGAACGTGTGTTTAACTAATACTAAGTATGATGGTCTGCCTTTGAATATCATACATTGCAGGTATCAGTGAAGCCTTTTGTACAGCAGAGAAAGGCACCACATGCTACAACTACGTCGAGCAGCACCATTGAGGCAATTTGTGCCCAAAAGTCACCTTTCGGCTGCCGAAACCAGGGATCGAACCAGGGACCTTTAGATCTTCAGTCTAACGCTCTCCCAACTGAGCTATTTCGGCACAAAGCGTAGCGGCACAATGGCGGTCAATGAAACATTTAATATAACATATGAAAAGGACATCATATACAGATTGTCCAACGTTTAAAAAAAAGGATAAAACCTTCTCAAATGTTTCAATGTATTGCTTTTCTTTCTTGTTAGAAACTATTTAACTCGCCTGTTTCCGCCGCCTGCACTTCCTGTGGTGACCGCAGGGGGGCAGCATTGGCCTTCAATCCTACCCTCAGTCGGAGATCGTTCCGTAAAATATAGAATATAATTATTTAAACGTCTTATCAACACACATTTAAACCTTGTATTACAATTGCCTTCATTATCAGCTCCGCCCACAATAATTTAAACAACTACCCACTTTATTTAAAAGGACAACAATGCTACTGTAGTTTTTTGTTTTCCATCATGCAATGGCCTTTTAATTTCTACATCCATCACCACCTGACATTCTGAAATCATAAACTCCAAGATGTTTTCTGAAATGGATTCTGAATCATTTTCTATTGCATTCTTCCAATTAATGCCAATCACACAGGCTGATCATCATAATGCAATAAACCCAGGAATGAAGCCTCTGTGTTTTTTCGAGGGGGCGGAGGGGAGCCTCTCGTTAATTGGATCTGACCCTAATTTTTAATTTCCCGTTAATAATAAACCCTCATATATCACTGCGGGTTGTGTGAATGCAGCAGAACAAAAGAGCAGCTGATATAAATATATATTACTTTATTGCTTTCCTCACAGCTGATCTCGGGCCTGATATCGTTTCATATCAGTTTAGAATAACGTGGTGTTATCTGTGGGATATATTTCATTTCGATCCGTGAATCTGTATTGTGAGACTGGAATAAAGCTGCCTTTAACAGAGCGGCTTATAATTCTCATTTTAAATCGGGATGCACTGATTTGATTTGAGGTCCATATGAAATGAAAACATCGTCAAATACCAACCACCAGAATATTTCGATGCCATCATGTAGCACAATATATTGCACCCTGAATAATTCAGCAACAACATTTCTTCACAAGCACAGACTTACAGAATTAAATATAAAAGGCTGTTATATTAACACTATGAGAAATCGAACATTTCTTATAATTCACGTATTTGTTGTTGTTATATTTCAAATTAAAATGGTTGTTGTATTACCTTTAAACTCGTCAAGATAAATTGTTTTTATTTACTCTGACAAACTGGACCGCTCAGGCCTGCTGTGCCTCTGCATTCAGCTATATATTTAATATATTATCCTAGATTTAGAATTTAAAGTGTATTATTTATTTTTCATCCGTTAAATTGTATTTTTTTTTTTAGACACGATCATGATTTACATTTTTGGGACTATTTCTTTAATTAGATGTATCTTTATCTTCGTCTTCCTCCTACAATGGGAAGACAGACCTCTCATATGTTATATATATGTTTGGCCTCCCTTTACGTATGATATTGTAATATATATATTGTCTTTTGTGAAGTGTTATAAATAATAAATCAATGCTTCATTTCCAAACTGTCTAAAAGAAGTCTGCAGACAGAAGGTTGGAAGTGCGGATGGTTAAATAAGTTGATTTTTATTGTAGGCCTAATTGGCAGATTTAAATCACTCCGCCGTGGTGTTGAAGTGAAGGCTTTATGAGGGTCGGATATTTGATTTGATTTCTGATAGGACTCCACGGTCCTGAGAGGCGGATCCAGGCTCCAGGACTGCGGGGAGAGGCTGTGAGGAGGCCGGGGGGAGGGCTTCTCTCTCTCTCTCTCTCTCTCTCTCTCTCTCTCTCTCTCTCTCTCTCTCTCTCTCTCTCTCTCGGCTGCCCCCCCCCCCCCCCCCTCTCTCTCTCTCTCTCTCTCTCTCTCTCTCTCTCTCTCTCTCTCTCACTGAGGACTGGTGGACCAGTTTCACTCACACCTCTGGATTTACAGCAGCTCCAGGTCTCTGTGCAGATTTGAGGATTTTTACAGACGGGCCTTTCGGTTTGTAGAAAAGTCTGGAGCTTGAATTCAGAGATGCTGCACGACATTAAAGTGGAAGCTGACCCGGGATCCCTGGACCTTCTGACCGGTGAGTTCCTCTTCATCCTGACCTTGTCCTTATTTCTTTATCCATGTTCCCACCCATGCTCTTATTTATCACGGGGGGCTGCTACAATAACACTAACAAGGAGAAGTGGCAGCTCCTATTTGCTCTCGGGTGACGCGAAAACAGCCTTTTATGTAAAAACCGAGAGAAGGGCAGGAGGGAAACTCTGGCTCCGGTTTTATAAACACTTATGAACACTTATGAAATACAAATTATGTACAATATATATGCCGTTAATAACTGCGCAATATATACCTGGCTGCTATATTTCTCAGAACTGTTACAGGATATGTATTTTGTAATTTTATGCGCGCTTCTTGGTTAACATTAGGCTCTTTTCTTGCGGTAACACATTTCCCCTCGGTGGGACGAATGTACTCTGATTCTGTTCATGATGATTATTTTCATTTTTCACACGTTTTTAATGGATAGATTTAATGTTATGATTTTTTTTAAATACACAAGCACCTGTATTAATGTAAATTGTAATTTTTGTAATGTCTACTTTTATATGTAATAGCATGCATTAATTAATATGTAGCAGTTTTTGGCTCTTCACGTTTGAAAATGTGCCCTTTGTGGGACGGATAGAGCTATTCTTATTATTATTAGGTGCCTATATCAGTTAGCTATTGTTGTCTTAATGATGATTATTACAAGTATTAATGTGTGTGCCTTTGAGACAAGCAAAATCATCAATCGGATGAGATTGTGATTAAAAACCACAGAGATTGTTCATTAATATTAAATTATTAATTAAAAACAGGACTTTTATGTTCAATCTTTTATCGAGCCACTCCTCACTCCTGTGTTGTGGAGAAGTGGGGTTATTGTATTAAATAAATAACAATGCATTCATTTTGTATGCTACCTTATACTTCTACTCTGCTGGAAGCCAATGTACTTATATCTTTGATACAATATCAATCAACTGATGAATACATATTGGCAATTAGAAGTTAAAATATCATCATATCATAATCCAATATGATGTTTAAAAGGCCTACATGCTTAAGAGGTACATTCCCTTTTGCATGTATTTTAACGTTGTACTTGAACTAGAATGAGATTTTACAAGCAGTACTTTTTACAATTTATATTCTGATTAAGTATACGAGCGACCTGCTTCCTCTCCCGCTGCAAAGGGAGGAAAGGGAGTTTACACTCTGAGTTTTCTGAGTGTATATTAATGAATGCTTTCGCTTGTGAAAATACAAAAAGCGCTGCCTGGTGTCATGGTGATTGTTTTTACACTATGGCCACATGAAGGGACTTCTTCTCGTTGCTCTCCTACACATGAACGACGTTTACACATACGAGGAATTGGCTTTCAGATGCACACAGAAAGAACATCACGTAACCAATTCTAAAAGCTAGTGCAACAAAGGGAAAATAAAGGCAATATTTACACTAGTTATGTCGGAGTGCAGTCATACAATATGACAATACTATACACTAAGTGGAGAGCTGTGCAGGTTTACAGAACGAGGTAGCACGGAGCAGAAATGTGCAACATGTGCAGGATTTACGATATGGAAAAGAACCGTGAGGACCGAGCGAGCGTCACAGTGTGGTTTCTAAATGTGAGGCAGAAACAAAAGGCCTCAGATAAAACAAGGACTCCTCCACTGATGGCAGCTTTCTGGGTGAGAAGGCAGATTTGATCCCTATTGCTAATATATTCTGAAAACACAAACAAATGAAAACAATTGCGGAATTAGCAACCAAGAAAACATCAAATGCAAATAAAATATAGAAGCTAAAAAATACTCATTATAAAAATGACCATCATTTCAAGATATATATATATATGAATATTTGTGTATGTGTTGTATATATATGTATAAGTGATAAGGCGTGTATGTATGTAAATATATACTTGTGTTTATATTTCTTTTTATATATGTGTATTCTCTGGGATGGTGAGAAACTAAGCTGTAACACAAATAGAGGAATTGACAATAAAGTTGACTTTGATAAGATAACGTAAGGAATATTAAATACAGGCAGGTGGTTCCACACAATCTGATGCCTTATGTTTAAAATGGGAACATGCCCCTGGACCCCCCAATTATCACACATGGATAGGATACTAAATGTATGTGCACACTTTTTAAGTATACAACCCATGTCGTAATGTTTCTATTTTGGTAGTAGATTGGTCTGTTACCAATCAATCAATCAAAGGTTATTTATGTAGCCCAATATCACACATTGTACATGTGTCTAAGGGGGCTTTACAGTTTGTACATTGGACAAGGAAACCCCAAAGTTAACGGGAAAGAAATGTTAGAAACCTCGAGGAGAGCAACAGAGAACGGATAGACGTGCAATATGATGTCGTGTGTGAATTAAAAGATAATACGTATACGGTACAAATGCTGGAAAAATGTGTCTTTATATAAGAAAAAGATGGATCCAGGTGGAGCTCTATTGTACTATTTATATTGTGTATTCTTTGGATATCTGATCTAAATCTATACTGTAAGATTTCCAGGCCCCTTATGTTGCTAAATCCTAGCATCGCCCCTGCTGATCAGTACATTCCTGACACAGTTTTTATTATTTCCACATGTTTTAATGACATACAACATATTTTCCAGGTGGACCTCTAATGTTATATTTTATATTGTGTATTCTTTGGATATCTGATATAAGTCTATACAGTAAGATTTCCAGTTGCCAGATTCTAGCATCGTATCGATAATTCCTGACACAGTTGTTGGTGTATTTCCTCGTGTTTTAATGTCACAAAACACATATATTTCGCAGGCGGAGCTTCCCCGCAGCAGGCCGTGTGTGAGGGCTGCTCGCGGATCATCTCAGACCGCTTCCTGATGCGGGTCAACGACACGTCCTGGCACGAGCGCTGCCTGCAGTGCGCCGCGTGCCAGCAGCCGCTCACCAACACCTGCTACTCCAGAGACACGAGGCTGTACTGCAGGGCCGACTACCAGCAGTAAGGGGGGGGGGGGGGGGGTTCTGAGTACTTCTATTCGGGGATGGTGATGTTTTAACTGCTCTTACATCAACACAAAAAGCATTAATCATCAGCAAATTTAATTTAACTCCATTTTAAGCTGCAAACAATGTCTATGACAGGGGTGTCAAACTCAAAGCCTTCATCTTTTGTGGCCCGCAAGAGCTTGGAAAGAATATAATATGTTTATTATGCGGTTACGTGCCGCTTTACAGAAGCACGTTGCCCATAGACTCCATGTCCCACAATGCATCTCATTTTGTGACATACGCACTGAAGAGCCTTGCAATTATTTGCCCTGGACTTCTGCTTTCAGACGTAGTTAATTATGAAGTTATTACCCTATCCGATAATAATCCAATGCAGAGGCAATAGTGTAATATAATACATTATTTTATCTATATTATATATTTAAATATTATATATTTTGATAGTCTTAAAGTTACAACCGGCCCTTTGAGTGCAACCTTAATGCTAATGTGGCCCGTGATGAATTTGAGTTTGCCCCCCCTGGTCTATGACTACTGGGTTACCCATTCATTTCCAATGGCGTGTGATTACATCGATTCCTTAAAAAGCAAAACCCATCTCTTCGCATCTGTCTTTCTTGTCAACTAGTTTCCATGACTAGCATCACTTCTGTCACATGCTTTTATCATATACTTGTATAATGTATAATGTGTTTATGCTATGACGTTTATTTGGTAGTTGTCTTTGCTTTTGTTTGCTTTGTACAGCCCGGCCCTTCGCGGCATTTATTGTGATTTGGGGCTATAATACATTTTGATTTGATTTGATCAGTAATTGTTGAAATGCTTACTGCGGAGGATATCACAAGGCCTTGAATCGATCCCTGATTGATCAGAGCACTAAATCGGTCTGATTCCCTTGAAGACGACAGGAGGTTTTGATGCACCTGAAAGCCTTTCCCCGCTGCTGCACGACGCGGCGCATGTCTCCGGAATAAGTCAAGTGACAGGGTGCGAAGAGAACACGAGAGGCGTGGGGGTGTGTTTGATTTGCTCACCAGTGTTACAGTGTGCTCAGAGCTGGGTGGTCCTGTTGTCTGCAGGGTGTTGCAGACAGTCAGATCCTCTCTCTGCTGGGCGTCTGTCTGCTTCTCTTCAGCAGCCTTTGTCCGGCACCAGATCTTCACACACTCACTGCTGCATGCTGGGGGTCTTTCTCACTACAATGGGCCACATGCATCTCAAAACATGGCACCGCAGACACATCCATGGCTCAGACTTCCCGCAGAAACAAACAGATGCACAAATGTAACCTTTGTGTTGTCCTGGTTTTATCTGTTTATAAATCATACCTCAAATCTGGGTTGCACCTTTTACACCAGCTTGTTTCAACTCGTAACCACACGTTGTAATGATCTTTTATCCATGTATGGTCAATAGATCTAATTTACACCAAATTAAACCTTATTTTTTGGTTAAAAACAGGAACATTTTGACGGTAGGAAACCATACAGAAACATGTTATGATGGATGATCACAGGCTGGTATATGTTCCGTCAGTATTCTGTTTCTAAACCGTTTCATTTCTTTGATGAAAAGCAACCAATGCAATACATTTAAATACAACACACAGAATTGCACGTACTTTAACAATGAAAACAGACAAAGAAATTACTTCAAAGCTGACGCGGTTACCTCCTCTGTGTGGGCTTTAATTGTTGCAGCGAGAGAGACGTTGCTCAAGCAGCAATAACAAGAGACATGGAGGGTTTGGTCGGAGCTCTTCAGTCCGAGCGGGCTCTGTCTTCACGGCTGTAAATCACACGCTTCATCACGATACAGTATTACATTCATCCAACAACAACAACAACAACAACAACAACACAACAATATCTCCTGACATCACAAAGTCTGCCTTTCTCATTTCAGTGGCCTCTGACCCACGTGAGAGCACATCCTCCATCTAACAATCACTCACATTCATATCAACTCGTAAAAACAGACCGAAAAGATGATTTGACCATTTTATCACCAGGCATTGTTTCTCCCTGTGGACGTTTCTTTACGCAGAGGTGGGAAGTAACTAAGTACATCTACTCGTAGTACTGCACTTGAGTACCATTCTGAGGTACCTGTACTTTGAATATTTCAATGTTATGCTACTTAGTACTACTACTCCACTACAGTTCAGAGGTACATGGTGTACTTCTACTCCACTACATGTATTTAATCCCTTTAGTTACTTCACAGATGTGGATGAGTGATGGTAAATATAACCAAGTGTTGAATCAGACTTTAGTTCCACCTGGAGTAAATCCACCAGCTACCCTGCAGTCTACAAAGTACTTCAGACTAGCTGCACCTTCACCAGCTTTGAGAACACTTTCATGATCAATCATTATAAAACATATCATATATATTATTCTGAAATGGACCAATCTGCACAACGACTACTTTTACTGTCTTTCACTATATTTAGATGAGAATACTTTTCTACTTTCACTTGAGGAACATTTTGAATGCAGGACTTTTACTTTTAGTATTCTTACACTCTGGTACTTCTACTTTTACTCAAAGACAAGATCTGAGTACTTCTACTTTTACTCAAGAACAAGATCTGAGTACTTCTACTTTAACTCAAGTACAAGATCTGAGTACTTCTACTTTTACTCAAGTACAAGATCTGAGTACTTCTACTTTTACTCAAGTAACAAGATCTGAGTACTTCTACTTTAACTCAAGTACAAGATCTGAGTACTTCTACTTTTACTCAAGTACAAGATCTGAGTCCTTCTACTTTTACTCAAGAACAAGATCTGAGTACTTCTGCTTTTACTCAAGAACAAGATCTGAGTACTTCTACTTTTACTCAAGTACAAGATCCTGAGTACTTCTACTTTTACTCAAGTACAAGATCTGAGTACTTCTACGTTTACTCAAGTACAAGACCTGAGTACTTCTACTTTACTCAAGTACAAGACTGAGTACTTCTACTTTGACTCAAGTACAAGATCTGAGTACATTCTACTTTTACTCAAGTACAAGATCTGAGTACTTCTACTTTTACTCAAGTACAAGATCTGAGTACTTCTACGTTTACTCAAGTACAAGACCTGAGTACTTCTACTTTTACTCAAGTACAAGACCTGAGTACTTCTACTTTGACTCAAGTACAAGATCTGAGTACATCTACTTTTACTCAAGTACAATACCTGAGTACTTCTACTTTTACTCAAGTACAACATCTGAGTACATCTACATTTACTCAAGTACAAGATCTGAGTACTTCTACTTTCACTCAAGTACCAGATCTGAGTACTTCTGCGGCCTCTGACTTTTAGCAGCAGCTCAGCTCGCGCATTATACAGTACAGTATGTATAAGAGCATCATGCTGCAGTACGACCTCTCTTTTGTCAACAATGTAGTATGTATGTGTTTGGCTTCATGTACAGTTTTGGATATTAATTATGAAATAATATTTATTTAGTTTTGGGAGTCCTGATGCTCCTGTCTCTGTCGTTGTTCCCCTCCGTGCCCTGCTGTCAGGCCTCCATGCTCCCCGTGAAGCACAGAGGTATGTGGGAGATGTCACTGCAGGGCAGCAGGTTTATTTGATTAGAAAGCAGAAGGAGCTGCTGCAACGCAGAGCCCCTTCAGGTGAGTAAATCCTGCAGCCAGACCCAGCAGGTTGTCCTCCAGTCTAAATACACTGCGTCCCCCCGGGAGCAGGGGGCAAAGACAAGAGAAGGGGGGGGTTCATGTCAACCTCCAAAAAACAATAGAGGAAGCAGCAGGAGCTCCGTAAAGCCTCGCTGTGATTGGACACCACAGCTGATGAAAACAAGCCGCCTGAAGACTCTGCCGATCGGGTTTCATCAGAACCTGGGATTTATCCTGACCCCCACCTTGACTTCCAACAGAGGCACGTGAAACAGTGCATGGCGCGGCGGAGGGATACAGCTACTGTCTGAGGAGCACAGAAGGTAACCTCTTTCTGTTATCATGGAGGAGGAGTTGAGTGAAGAGGAATATAGATTTGAAGAAATACAAAACAAAGCCACGGCATATTGCTTGGCTGTTGAGGCGAATGTGAAGATACAGAGGGTGTCATTTTAGGATGAACTGTATGCTTTTATCGTGACATATCTGCATTTGGAAGAAGCGTTATAGGGCCGGGACTTTAACGCGTTAATTAAGATTAATTAATTACACAAAAATTAACGCGTTAAAAAAATTAACGCATTTTAATCGCACTTATTTTTGCACAGCGGAACGTTTCTCACTGGATGAGTTTCGGGCGTACCGATTATACTGGAGCACCAACTAACCTTCATGACTTCAGCATGGGACTTCAAACAACAACAAACCACGGTGATCAATAGTCAAACATGAACGAACAAGCTGATGAGACCGCTTTGGTCGCCCCGTGGATGGGACATGTTGTTTTAAAAAACGGACGGATGGAAGCGTCGACAAGAGCACGGTTGTATGCAAATTATGCAAAAAAGAATTTGCATATCACCGCAGCACATCAAGCCTAAAGTACCACCTAAATGCAAAGCATGTAGCAGCTAGCATGTAGCAGCTAGCGTGGACGTTAGCCCGACTCCGAGTGCAAGGAACCACACCCTGACCCAACCCACACTCCACCAGACGACTGGTTTCAGGGCCAGGATGAGTGAGTCCACGTCTGAGAGAATAACCAGCTCCCTGGCTCACTGGACTGCACTCGACTGTAGACCACTTGGAGTCAAATCCATGTGTAAATTGCTTCTCACTGTTCTCAGGTCAGATATGTATATTTGATTAAAAATGCGATTAATTTCGATTAATTAATTACAAAGCCTCTAATAAATTAGATTAATTTTTTTAATCGAGTCCCGGCTCCAGACCCTCTGCTCTTTACAAAGTCAGCTACCTTTGGTTTTATCATACAAGCGTTAGGGTTAGAAACATGTAACTAATATACATTAATTACACTGTAATCTGAGTTTTTTAAATTTGAATATATTTTATTTAAGTGTATTTGAAGTGTACTAAGTATTATGTTCGTAACCTGTATTTAAATCAGGCTTTATAATTATTTGAGAGACCGAGATCATGTAAGTGTACTATGTATTAATGTATTGAGCTGTACTTAAATCAGGTTTTAAAATCGTTTGACTGATAGAGACGATGCAATGTTATTATTTGTTTATTGATTGTTATGAACCTGCCTGAGGACCACAGATGGAAATTAGCTGTAATCTGGCATATCTCTTCTCTTTGCTGAGATGAATGTTTTTGTACGCATGGTCCTTCTATAAATAAATACAAATACTTTTATATCAACCACACTTTTAAAAATAGACAGTCTAAAAATGTGATTTAGCAGTGGGAAATACAAGTTAGACTTTGTATGATTTTAATTAATAAACATTGAAGAAAATGAACAGATGAAATCGATATTTTCATTAGCTCACATACAGAAGTAAACAACACAAGAAGTGAGTAATGTTTTCATGTGGATAATTACATAAGGTAACACACCCACGAAATAGAGGAAGATAAGGAAACAGGAAAAAGAGAGGAAAGGGTTAATAGGAAATAACAATATATACAATAAAACGTTTAAAAATCAGAAATTAAATATATGAACATTCGTTAAATGTAATAATGAGAAAAGTGAGACCGCTATGACTTTTTTAAACTGTAAATCTGGTATAAATTGGGTCATTTAGAATAGCGAGGACATTGGACTGATAACACTCCCTTTACAAAGTCAGCGTCCTTTGGTTTTATCCCACAATTTGCTGCTCCTTTAGGAAACTATCTGTGTTTCACTGACCTCAGAGCAGCGTGGCATTCCTCCAGCACACTGGGACACACTCTAAAATTCGAGAGAGCCACAAATCACAGAGGGGCCTCGGGCAGCTTCTGATGGATGTTCGTCACTCTGAGGACGATGATGAATCTACATCTGAACATTTATTTCCCCCCATCAATCACGGCTTCATACACAGCGTCACTGTTTGAACTGAGCCCCGGTCCAC
This sequence comes from Pseudochaenichthys georgianus, assembly GCF_902827115.2. Classification (NCBI taxonomy): domain Eukaryota; kingdom Metazoa; phylum Chordata; class Actinopteri; order Perciformes; family Channichthyidae; genus Pseudochaenichthys; species Pseudochaenichthys georgianus. The sequence goes on along the minus strand of NC_047514.1, from coordinate 569,002 downwards.
AAACAGTGCCAAGGGAAAGAAAGTTAGAACATCATCCAGAGAAGACCTTTCTTTTGTGGAGAAATGGGTTCTCTGAGAGCTGGTCGGTGCTAAACTCTGCTTATATGGTAATATGCTTTAATATAACCTGACATACATAAACTGGTTGGCACAGGGTCGTACTAGTGACAAGCCATGAAGAAGACAAGTAGTGTTGTAGTCAAGACCACCTTAACCCATACCGAGTCAAGATCAAGACCAGAGAGGACCAAGACCAAGACTTAAGACCAAGAGGTCGAGAACAAGTCAAGACCAACACCAAGACCAAGACTTTAAGAGGTCACGACCAAGACTTTAAGAGGTCACGACCAAGTCACGACCAAGACTTTAAGAGGTCACGACCAAGTCACGACCAAGACTTTAAGAGGTCACGACCAAGTCACGACCAAGACTTTAAGAGGACGAGACCAAGACCAAGAACAACAACAAGACCAAGACTTTAAGAGGTCGAGACTAAGTCATGACCAAGACCAAGAGAAGACCAAGACTTTAAAAGATCGAGACAAAGACCAAGACTTTAAGAGGTCACTCACGAACAAGTCAAGACCAAGACTAAGACCTAGACTTTAAGAGGTCGAGACCAAGTCAAGACCAAGACCAAGACCTAGACTTTAAGAGGTCGAGACCAAGACCAAGAACAACAACAAGACCAAGACTTTAAGAGGTCGAGACTAAGTCATGACCAAGACCAAGAGAAGACCAAGACTTTAAAAGATCGAGACAAAGACCAAGACTTTAAGAGGTCACTCACGAACAAGTCAAGACCAAGACTAAGACCTAGACTTTAAGAGGTCGAGACCAAGTCAAGACCAAGACCAAGACCTAGACTTTAAGAGGTCGAGACCAAGACCAAGAACAACAACAAGACCAAGACTTTAAGAGGTCGAGACCAAGACCAAGAACAACAACAAGACCAAGACTTTAAGAGGTCGAGACTAAGTCATGACCAAGACCAAGAGAAGACCAAGACTTTAAAAGATCGAGACAAAGACCAAGACTTTAAGAGGTCACTCACGAACAAGTCAAGACCAAGACCAAGACTAAGACCTAGACTTTAAGAGGTCGAGACCAAGTCAAGACCAAGACCTAGACTTTAAGAGGTCGAGACCAAGACCAAGAACAACAACAAGACCTAGACTTTAAGAGGTCGAGACCAAGACCAAGAACAACAACAAGACCAAGACTTTAAGAGGTCGAGACCAAGTCATGACCAAGACCAAGAGAAGACCAAGACTTTAAAAGATCGAGACAAAGACTTTAAGAGGTCACTCACGACCAAGTCAAGACCAAGACCAAGACTAAGACCTAGACTTTAAGAGGTCGAGACCAAGTCAAGACCAAGACCTAGACTTTAAGAGGTCGAGACCAAGACCAAGAATAACAACAAGACCAAGACTTTAAGAGGTCGAGACCAAGTCATGACCAAGACCAAGAGAAGACCAAGACTTTAAAAGATTGAGACAAAGACCAAGACTTTAAGAGGTCACTCACGAACAAGTCAAGACCAAGACCTAGACTTTAAGAGGGCGAGACCAAGTCAAGACCAAGACCTAGACTTTAAGAGGGCGAGACCAAGTCATGACCAAGACCAAGAGAAGACCAAGACTTTAAAAGATTGAGACAAAGACCAAGACTTTAAGAGGTCACTCACGAACAAGTCAAGACCAAGACCTAGACTTTAAGAGGTCGAGACCAAGTCAAGACCAAGACCTAGACTTTAAGAGGTCGAGACCAAGTCATGACCAAGACCAATGTGGAAGATACAGAGTCAATTTGACTGCTCTTGGTCTCGAAACAACTTTTTAAAGGTCTTCATTTGAGTGTACTACAACACTAAAAACAAGCACCCTCTCAAAAATAGTTTGCCAGACATCAGTGTGTATTTTTTAACCCCTAATACTACTAACCCCTATGGGGGAAGGTTCGGAGTTTTATTGATCAAGCTTCACATCCCACAACAAACAAAACCCTGTTGTTTTTGTGCTCCAACAGTAGCGTCCTTAAGGCACATTTCGATGTCTTTTCTGTCCTTTTTACACTTTGCAAAGTCTGCATTGGGCACTGTGCTTTTGGTCCACGAGCCGAATGTTTGACACCCCTGATCTACACAAATGAAATATTGCATATTATCTTGAAGTCAAAGGGGGCGCAAGGTGGTCTCTATCTGTGATGGACGTTAGCTGGGTTTCATTCACATTTGATTTCCCGTCTTAATAAGTTTGACTATCCCGAGGTGTCTGTTTCCCGCCTGTCAGATAATTGATGTTTGACTGAGCCCGTCTTCTTTCTTTCTTCTCAAATCCATCCGTGCCTGAGCTCAGAGGACAGTCTGTGTTGTCTCTCCCCTCCCTCGTCTTATGCACTGTTTAATCGTAATATCAGCACTGCTCGGCTCTCCTGGGACTCGGGCTGGCATTTAGCAGGCTGAGACAACTCAAGACCCCCGAGGGCTCGTCCAAAAACTGCCTGCTCCAAGCTGTCCACGTTATTAGCTTCCCGCTCTCAGAGGAGACCTTCAGCCATTCACACACACCAGGCACACACACACACACACCCTGTTTCTCTTGTGTTCAGCAGTGTAACAGTAATTACTCCATTCATATTCCCTGCCTAATGACCCTGCTGGGGACCATTTGCATACATGTTTTCTTTTCCTTTTGTAATAATGAGGACAAACCGATGTCTGTATTATTCATGCATTATGTTTTCCTCTGGGCTCTCTCTTTATACAACACTATGAGGGTGTGTGACCTCGGGACAACACACTTATTTTAAATGCAACGCAGTTCAAACTAAAATCACAGCCCAATCAACAATGGCTTATGAGGCAGGGCAACAATTACGGCAAATGTGGCAACAGCGTAAACATGTGGATCAACGACTAACACGATGATCGGTCTCTGTATTCAGATAGAAGACGGGAAGACGGCATGCGGCAAGGCTTTGGAATATCATATCGTTATGGAAACCTCCCACATTGAGTGATTAGAAATGGCATGTTACACCACTGGATTACACGATGTGACATTAACAGACACGGGGTTTAAGCTTTATTATTAAGGTTTTATGATAACTCGTGCTTTATAGCAAACAGAACGCGTGTTTTTTTATCTTGTGTCCATCATCCATAATGATGTGAATAGATTAGTTGAAACACAACTGGTGAGCATGTTAAAAAAAGACATCTCTTTCCATCACGTTGTTGGTGCTTTCCAGAACACGCCATTCAGATTCAGATTTGGGAACATTCCTAATTTCCGAGAGGAACACCATTTCAGGCCATTTGGTGCCACTCGAAGTGCCGAGCTATTCAAATACACTTTCAGAACAACACGTCTTTGCTTTCCGACGCTGCATCGCTTCTGACAATCTGGAGCCCACCAGTGATCGTCAACAGCCTCGTGTGTCAGCTGGCGCGATACAGACAGGAAGTGGTAGAGACATGCAGGGGTATCTTTTGATTGTAAGTGTTGTATATGTACAGGGACTGTTGCCATGACCCCACCAGCTTCAAAGAACTCGTATTATTTGACTTTAACTTTAACTATTTATTTATTTGTTGTTTCTTTATTTTATTTTCTCTTCACTGTATCTTCACTATATCTGTAAAGCGTCTTTGAGCACCTGTAAAAGCGCTAACAAATTAAATCTATTATTATTATTATAATAACCAAGCAGCTCAAAAAATAGAAGCAAAAGAGTTTTGGAGTATTATTTATTCTTTTTCGTCAGAGTTGCTGGTTTTAAACCTCGGTTAAGAAAAATTATGACTTCCCGTTTCTGCCGAAGAGAGCAGTTTGTCCCGAAGCTTGCTGCCGTATATATATATATGTGTTTTTTAGATTAGATATATTTTATCGATCCTAATTTGGAGTTAGGGTTAGGGTCGCTGTGTTTTTTGTCACTGCAGTAAAACAAGGCCTTCCACATGACATAACAATTAGATAAAATATACAAACAGGGAATATATACACATCAACAGTACAAAGAAAAGCACCTCTCCTGCTGCAGTCTCACCTTCACCCTGTCCTCGTTTATTATCAGGCCTCGTATAGTGACCTCATCGCTGAGGGCGGAAATGTGTGTGTGTGTGTGTGTGTGTGTGTGTGTGTGTGTGTGTGTGTGTGTGTGTGTGTGTGTGTGTGTGTGTGTGTGTGTGTGTGTGTGTGTGTGTGTGTGTGTGTGTGTGTGTGTGTGTGTGTGTGTGTGTGTGTGTGTGTGTGTGTGTGTGTGTGTGTGTGTGTGTGTGTGTGTGTGTGTGTGTGTGTGTGTGTGTGTGTGTGTGTGTGTGATAACTGACTCAGAACAGTGCTAAATACTTTGTATACCTTCCTCCCAGGGTTTTTAGGCTAGGATTTTTGCTTTCCGGTCAAATGTCCGGACAGAATTTATTTTAACGGACAAATTTGAAACTTACCGGTCATGTTTCAATAATAAGAATAAGAATTGTGTAGCAGAGTTTCCGTTAGCAGGTAATTACCGGACTATGACCGGATATGCTGATGTTTAAAACTCAGTTAATGGGAGTCATTTTCATATTGCTTCAGTTTATAATCGAAACAGATCGAAAGGTTCAGATTCATTTTTCAATAAATGATTCTACAAACAACATAATTATTACATTCAAAGAAACTACCGGACATTTTGACCGGCAAGTTTTGAATTGACCGGTTTTTAATACATTTTACCGGCTAACGGAAACCCTCCGTGTATACTGTCTATTTATTAATCAAGGTCCAAATTGAGCAATCCAGTTACTCGTGATTTATTTTGTATGTATAAATGTCTAGGTGTGGAATGTTTCTAAATTACTATTTTTTTATAACACAGAAAGCATACAGTCGGTAACACATGTTGTAATTCTTGTACATCTTGATGGAGGTATATTTGTCTCAATATTATCTGCTTAAACAGATTGGAAATCCTCGTGTAAATGTGGATACAGAAGATGAACATGGTTACCATACTATTGTAACCAGACTGCATGCTCTTACTGTGAAAGGCAGACACCGAATGATACGATATGATGGGAGGCTGTGGCGCAGTGGGTTGTGCGTTGGTGTCCGGGTCAGACGGGCACAGGTTCAAACCCCACTGCAGTCAGCATGGCGTTGTGTCCCTGAGACCCTTCACCCCAAATGGCCAAGTAATACAAGTCGATTTTTCTTCGGACCGTCTCAAAACTCTCCGTGTGTGTACAATGCAAAACATTGAGACACATAAATGCCTTTTCGATCATAATTTACTACGGTTTTTATTTTATTTGTTGAAGGTATTTTTTACTACACATTTCCACATCAGTGTCAATCTGTGGAATTACAAATCAGTGCAATGTTCAGTCTAATCTTCAGTATTCGTGTCTGTGGCCGTTTGGCTGCGGCACGGCTCGATGTACCTGCAGCACATTTCACTTGGCGACACAACGCCTGTTTTCGTTGCGTTTTTTTCGACACAGTTCTGTTTTGTTAAGCTGGTTGAAGCTCCGGGGAGATCTGTAATAACTTGGCAGCTGTAAGGGACACAACCAATAACGGAGGGAGTTTTACCTTCTTTTATGAAATGTGCTTTGTTCTTCGTCGTAAGAATCTTTGCTGAACACGGTTGTGATGAACGATACGTCGTGCTTAGTTTACGGGACTCCTTTTGGACCTTGGTGATGTGGACATGTGTATTATATTGTGTGCACACGGTACATGTGTGTGTGTAGGTGTGTGTGTGTGTGTGGGTGTTGTCGTCTGGGATGAACACCACCTTACACAAATATACATCTGTAATTCCCCCGATGGAAACCTTTGGTCTCGGGTTCATTTGTCCCGTCTGGACTGAAGTGCAGGCTGACAGCTGAAACATGGACAGAGCGACTTGATGACATGAAGAAAGGCTTACGATAAACGAGTTCATTATATGCAGCAGCTTGCAACTTCATACGGACTTAACGTTCAAGCAAGCTACTCCTACAACCCTGTTTTGTTGTTTATGTACATCAGAAATATGTGTCAAGATATTCATACATCTGTTTTAAAAGTGTGTTTTGGTTAGGCGCCTATTCGAACGTTAAGTATGAGGACTATCCTCTCCACACAGACTTGGACTACATGGGGTCCCCGCTTTCTTGTCCTACTCAATTTGTGCAATTCCAAGACTGTTTAGGGACGCATGCAAACATATTAAAATGACCCATTTTTAAAAAGAAATAACATTTATACTGATAATAATAACCGGATTGTGATTAGCGTAGCGCTTCTTAAGATCAGACAGGGACGCAGGACGCCGATACGGTAGATTTTGATCTCCAGACGTCGACATGAAGGCTACCCTATGTCACTATTTAAAGAAGAAGAAAAATAATATAATTAGTTTTGTTCAATATCGAATCTAATGCTCATTCATACACACTCTTTGTGAGCATTTAATGACACTTTGACATGTGGACTGCGGGGCCGATATAACGATCAGTGGACTCACAGAATCCCGTCTTTAATTAAAAATGGTAAAATCAAAATTGCAAGTTTTGACAATCACATTGCTGACATTCATTTCCCCACAGAGAGCGTGAGAGTGGAGGTCACCCCTCCTCTGGTCTGCCGTCACAGAGCCATGCAGGTGTCAGCGTGTGCGTGCGCGCGTGTGTGTGTGTGTGTGTGTGTGTGTGTGTGTGTGTGTGTGTGTGCCAGTGTGTGGAGGCTGGGGGAGACAACCAGCAGTGGTGAATTCTTCTTCAAACAAATATCGGGAAAGGGGATGAGGAGGAGAGGGGGAGGGGATCCCAAGGGAAATAAAGTCTGCCTCCTAACCCCCCCCCCCCTCCTCCCTCTCTGCCCAAAGCCATGTCTGTTTATGAGGTAATAAGTGGTGTTAAGTCCCCGTGCCTCCAGGATGTTTATTAGTAGCAGCTCTGACTGACTGACAGGCTGAATGGAGATGACGTCCCTCCTCCAAGACACATTGATTTATTCGTCTGAAGGCATTTATTAAAAAAGTCTTTGTTACATGGGATACGATATTCACAGCTTTGTCAGTCTGTATTTTCAACCCTGGACGACGTGGATCTTTGGTGAATACAGGATGTGTTTTTTTCCTTCCTTTTTCCGTCACCTCATCGCTAAAAATATTCTCTACGGTTTTGGGATCGATTTTTTCTACTTGAACGCACACAATACACTGTTCTGATGTTGAGTCAACCTCTTTGGTCCAGAGTGCAACTATGGGATGGATTTACATACAATTTAAATATTAAGGTCAATTATTTGGTCCGTACTCAATTATCTTCTTGACTATTGACACCCGCACCAGCCTCAGCTGTACAGTGGTTTTGTTCATCATGATATCAGCTTTGTTTTTGGTAGCATTTAGCTCAAATCAATATAACATATTGTTAAGGTTTGGCATCGTTGTTTACGATATATCACACTGAGGTTTGGAAAGATGGAGGAGAGACGGTGGCTCTGCTGGAAAGTGTGTTTTAAATCATTACTCTTCAGTGCAACGTAAGGGACCGCCCCTCGATCAGAAGGCCCATTACTCCGAAACCACAACTGTGCAAAAAATGTCAAATTGGAGAAAATATAGAAGTTATGGAAACTCACTCAAACAGCCATCAGTTTTGCAATTTCCTTTTAAAGGATTGAACAGAGATTTGTGATCTCAACATCCCAAGTCTACTACCGTATAATACACTGCATGCTAATAGCTCAGCTGCTTCAGCGTCACAGTTAATACATCCCCACCATGTGTCCTTTAACTTTACCTAAGGGTTTATTTTCCCTCAGGTGTGGACGACCCTACACCTAATTTTTCTGTCTATTAATTCTGCAGCTCACACCTGTCCTTTGTGTTTAAATGTCCACACGATGAACAAAAGGAAGACCTGTGATGACCGTGTGTGTGTGTGTGTGTGTGTGTGTGTGTGTGTGTGTGTGTGTGTGTGTGTGAGAGAGTGTGGCGCTGGACACAGACCTGTCACCACCTCTCAGTGTGCAGCTGGGCCTCAGTCCTCTTTGGGGGGGGGGGGGGGGTTCTTTATCCTCTCACACACAAAAGGCTAATGACAGGTGGCACACTCCGAAAATAGTTATATTTCAACACTGATCATCTCCGCCTGGTTTATTCATTCTACTAAAGAATGCAGTTTCACTTTAAACTTGACTGTGCTTAAATCAAAAAGCTAGTTGCATGAAAACACAATATTACATATTACATATAAAAACACTATACTCTATAATACATCGAATGCATATCTCACATTCGATGCTTTCATACTAATTGTATACATCATGACATATATGACATTATTGTTACGCACACATGACCCATCTCTAATGTCTCAAGGACCCACACATGGCTAAAACTGAAGAGGTTTGTTTAGGCAACTCTAAATGGCTTTATCCATGAAATACTTGCCAGGTTTCACGTGGACAGCATGCCGGAGAAAAGAGAAGGGCTTCCTCCTCTTATCGTGTGTGAAAAACAACGTGAAGGTTGATGAGTTTATCGGTGAGGAGCACAGGTTAGCATCCCGAAGGAAGCGTGTAGTGACTTTTAAACCTAGTCTATACTTAAACCACTGAGGGATGGGAACGGGAGAAGTTGTTCGGACGCGTGTTCCAGACTAAACAATGTCCCTTTGAGTCGTATCATTTATTTTGTGTTCAATATATTCACCATGATGAGTTTATCCACATTGCTTCCATTCAGACGAAGTATATATGTCTGCTCGTCATGATGAACAAGCACAGCTCATCTCGACACAGTCAAACAGGTTTTGCTTCCCGTCCCACACCTGAATCTGATCGACCGGGGATTACCTGCACTCACAAGTGGATGCTCCATCCTGTGTACAATGTCAGAATGTTAATTCAACATTTCCTGAGTGGAGGTACTGTCACACAACATATGTGTTTAAGGATGAGATCAGTGGAAAACTGAGTGTCATCTGTCTTCGACATCTCCTCATTCTGTAGGCATTTATCCTGCAGCACCACTGAGGATGAGGAACAGGCATATATACTTTGTGCAGATAAAATAAAAACAAACAAAATACATTATGGCTCCAACACAGCGTATTGAAGGCAGCGTATTGAAGGCAGCGTATTGAAGGCAGCGTATTGAAGTCAGCGTACTGGAGGCAGCGTATAAAAGGCAGCGTACTGGAGGCAGCGTACTGAAGGCAGCGTACTGAAGGCAGCGTATTGAAGGCAGCGTATTGAAGTCAGCGTACTGGAGGCAGCGTATAAAAGGCAGCGTACTGGAAGCAGCGTACTGAAGGCAGCGTACTGAAGGCAGCGTATTGAAGTCAGCGTACTGGAGGCAGCGTATAAAAGGCAGCGTACTGGAGGCAGCGTATTGAAGTCAGCGTACTGGAGGCAGCGTATAGAAGGCAGCGTATTGAAGGCAGCGTACTGAAGGCAGCGTACTGGAGGCAGCGTACTGGAGGCAGTGTATTGAAGGCAGCGTACTGGAGGCAGCGTACTGAAGGCAGCGTACTGAAGGCAGCGTATTGAAGGCAGCGTATTGAAGTCAGCGTACTGGAGGCAGCGTATAAAAGGCAGCGTACTGGAGGCAGCGTACTGAAGGCAGCGTACTGAAGGCAGCGTATTGAAGTCAGCGTACTGGAGGCAGCGTATAAAAGGCAGCGTATTGAAGGCAGCGTACTGAAGGCAGCGTACTGGAGGCAGCGTACTGGAGGCAGTGTATTGAAGGCAGTGTACTGGAGGCAGCGTATTGAAGTCAGCGTACTGAAGGCAGCGTACTGAAGGCAGCGTATTGAAGGCAGCGTATTGAAGGCAGCGTACTGGAGGCAGCGTATTGAAGGCAGTGTACTGGAGGCAGCGTATTGAAGTCAGCGTACTGAAGGCAGCGTACTGAAGGCAGCGTATTGAAGGCAGCGTATAGAAGGCAGCGTATAGAAGGCAGCGTATTGAAGGCAGCGTATAGAAGGCAGCGTATTGAAGGCAGCGTATAAAAGTCAGCGTATTGAAGTCAGCGTACTGAAGGCAGCGTACTGAAGGCAGCGTATTGAAGGCAGCGTATAGAAGGCAGCGTATTGAAGGCAGCGTATAAAAGTCAGCGTATTGAAGGCAGCGTACTGAAGGCAGCGTACTGGAGGCAGCGTATTGAAGTCAGCGTACTGAAGGCAGCGTACTGAAGGCAGCGTACTGAAGGCAGCGTACTGGAGGCAGCGTATAGAAGTCAGCGTATTGAAGGCAGCGTATAAAAGTCAGCGTATTGAAGGCAGCGTATAAAAGTCAGCGTATTGAAGGCAGCGTACTGAAGGCAGCGTACTGAAGGCAGCGTACTGGAGGCAGCGTATACAAGTCAGCGTATTGGAGGCAGCGTATAAAAATCAGCGTACTGGAGGCAGCGTATTGGAGGCAGCGTACTGGAGGCAGCGTACTGAAGGCAGCTTACTGAAGGCAGCGTACTGGAGGCAGCGTATAAAAGTCAGCGTACTGAAGGCAGCGTACTGAAGGCAGCTTACTGGAGGCAGCTTACTGGAGGCAGCGTATAAAAGTCAGCGTACTGAAGGCAGCGTACTGAAGGCAGCTTACTGGAGGCAGCTTACTGGAGGCAGCGTATAAAAGTCAGCGTACTGAAGGCAGCGTACTGAAGGCAGCTTACTGGAGGCAGCTTACTGAAGGCAGCTTACTGGAGGCATTGTGTGGTGACAGCAGTGTGTCAGGAAACAATGATCTGTGACAGCCAGCTGCAGCACCCTGAGGCTGTCCCCACATTAGGAGCGGTAAATAGACGACAATTACATAGCTCTTTTCCAGTCCTCGCAACCAATCAAAGTCAGCTTTCATTCATGCATACAAGGTGCCACCTGCTCATCAACACTAACACACACTCACACACCTTTGACATGATGACTGCAGGGGTCAGGGATCGAACCGTCAACACTGATTCGCTGAGCCACACAGGAAGCATCGTAACTGAAAGCAGTGGATTAAAATAAGAAATATGTATCAAAACAAAACCAAATAATAGTTGCAGGGCATTTCTTTCATTTGCACTCGGAAGCACAAAAGCAGAAGCAACAAAAGCAAGTCTTCGGTTTCTTTTTAACACACACACACACACACACACACACACACACACACACACACACACACACACACACACACACACACACACACACACACACACACACACTATGTATAAGTACACTCAGATGCGAACTCACACTAAAAGTCAAAAAGGGTTATGAGCACTGAGGAATGTCTCCATCGTGCAGCCTACTGTCGTCAGAGCTAAACTCAAAGACGACCGTGTCACTTTCCTTTCTGCTGGTTTATCTGCTTCTCTGGCTATAATGGACCGACAGTTATGCTAACTATAATGGACCGACAGTTCTGCTAACTATAACGGACCGACAGTTCTGCTAACTATAATGGACAGACAGTTCTGCTAACTATAATGGACCGACAGTTATGCTAACTATAACGGACCGACAGTTCTGCTAACTATAACGGACCGACAGTTCTGCTAACTATAACGGACCGACAGTTATGCTAACTATAACGGACCGACAGTTATGCTAACTATAACGGACCGACAGTTATGCTAACTATAACGGACCGACAGTTCTGCTAACTATAACGGACCGACAGTTCTGCTAACTATAACGGACCGACAGTTCTGCTAACTATAACGGACCGACAGTTATGCTAACTATAATGGACCGACAGTTATGCTAACTATAACGGACCGACAGTTCTGCTAACTATAACGGACCGACAGTTATGCTAACTATAACGGACCGACAGTTCTGCTAACTATAACGGACCGACAGTTCTGCTAACTATAACGGACCGACAGTTCTGCTAACTATAACGGACCGACAGTTATGCTAACTATAACGGACCGACAGTTCTGCTAACTATAACGGACCGACAGTTCTGCTAACTATAACGGACCGACAGTTATGCTAACTATAACGGACCGACAGTTATGCTAACTATAACGGACCGACAGTTCTGCTAACTATAACGGACCGACAGTTCTGCTAACTATAACGGACCGACAGTTCTGCTAACTATAACGGACCGACAGTTCTGCTAACTATAATGGACCGACAGTTATGCTAACTATAACGGACCGACAGTTCTGCTAACTATAACGGACCGACAGTTCTGCTAACTATAACGGACCGACAGTTCTGCTAACTATAATGGACCGACAGTTCTGCTAACTATAATGGACCGACAGTTATAGCTAACTATAACGGACCGACAGTTATGCTAACTATAATGGACCGACAGTTCTGCTAACTATAATGGACCGACAGTTATGCTAACTATAATGGACCGACAGTTATAGCTAACTATAATGGACCGACAGTTATGCTAACTATAATGGACCGACAGTTATGCTAACTATAATGGACCGACAGTTATAGCTAACTATAATGGACCGACAGTTATGCTAACTATAATGGACCGACAGTTATAGCTAACTATAACGGACCGACAGTTATGCTAACTATAATGGACCGACAGTTATGCTAACTAAAACGGACCGACAGTTATAGCTAACTATAACGGACCGACAGTTATGCTAACTATAATGGACAGACAGTTATGCTAACTATAATGGACCGACAGTTATGCTAACTATAATGGACCGACAGTTATGCTAACTATAACGGACCGACAGTTATGCTAACTATAACGGACCGACAGTTATGCTAACTATAATGGACCGACAGTTATGCTAACTATAACGGACCGACAGTTATGCTAACTATAATGGACCGACAGTTATGCTAACTATAATGGACCGACAGTTATGCTAACTATAACGGACCGACAGTTATGCTAACTATAACGGACCGACAGTTATGCTAACTATAACGGACCGACAGTTATGCTAACTATAATGGACCGACAGTTATGCTAACTATAACGGACCGACAGTTATGCTAACTATAATGGACAGACAGTTATGCTAACTATAATGGACCGACAGTTATGCTAACTATAATGGACCGACAGTTATGCTAACTATAATGGACCGACAGTTATGCTAACTATAATGGACCGACAGTTCTGCTAACTATAATGGACCGACAGTTATGCTAACTATAATGGACCGACAGTTATGCTAACTATGTTCCCTAGCAGTCAGTCATTAAGAGATTATAATTAAACAAAACACCTCAGGTCACTGCGACGAGAGGCCATGCGGTTCTTCAGAAAGCTGCTCTCGTTTATTTCACATCTGCCTCTTGAGAAACCCTCCAACCTCGAAAAAGTGCAATGTTCTTTAGTTTTGAGCGTTGTTGTTTAAAATGTAAGCTTGTGAGTGTTGTCTTTAGATCCAAGCGAACATATTGATGCTTTTTTATGACTACAGTCTTGCCCTGATTTGAATAAGACTGCATATCGTTGTCCTTGCTGAGCACACTGACTGAAAGCAGGGTAACCAGCTGGTTGGAAACGGTCCTTGCTTTGACTTACTGCATGTCAGTGTCATCCATTTGCATCTTTCCCTGTCACCAAGCGGACCTGAGGATCTCCTGAGGACCTCTTGGCCGTTCGCTGTGTCTTCCTCCGTCTCTGTGTGGGACTTGGCATCAGATTTAGTTCTGCTTTGTTGCCAAGAGAAGACAATTCCAGCTTCAGCTCCCTCGCTGTTCTCTTCAACCGCATCCAGCCCTTCTGTAATGGTGGAAAGACAATGCACCTCTGGAGCATGCACATCTCTCAGAATACACACATGTTCTGTACACACACACACTTATTACACGCATGGGAATGTAAAACACACACACAATCCTGAGGAGAAGAGAGTGAGGGTTAACCTCTGGGTGTCCACCGCCACTCCATCACAGCCAAAATGTAATAACACATAACCTGCCAACAGCTCTCATGGCAACCAGCCCTCTCCCACAATGCATTCTTCCCACCGTCCCCGAGCACTAATGTACAGACTCTCCTTTGTCCCCATCAGTCCAGAATTAGCCTCTACAGTTGGGTTTAATGTCGTGTTACTGCTCTGATGGATTAGAGGATTGCCTCACAGGGTTATATAGTGTGTGTTCTAATCTTTAGCTATGGATTTGTGTCTTAATGAAAGTCATGAATCTTCCTAACACGTCGCTATCAAAGCGTTGTTTGCATGTTTTGAAGTGTTGTTGTTTGAGGTAGTCCTCAGTCAGTGTCTTCGCCACAGATAGATGGGGTCAACAAACTGGCTATACGACAGCAGTACAATTTAATTAAATGTATTATGTCGACACATTTCAAATCCCGTATGTAGGTTAGTTGAAAGCAATACTGTTAAAGGTGGGGTAGGTAAGTTTGAGAAACCGGCTCGAGATACACTTTTTGTTATATTCCATGGAATGCTCTTAACATCCCGATAGCAATGAATATCTGAAGTGCTTTGACAAAAAATCCATAAAAATATATCATCCGTGGAAGCCGTGGTGCTGTGAAAAGCACGACCAATCATCTGCTTCGGCTAAAGTAACTGGATGGCCTACCTGCCTGTCAGCCTTCCATCGGGGCACAAACTTACCTCGTGCCCTCATTGGTCATGTGCGCGTTCGTGTGTGTTGGAGGAGGGGCTCTGTGAGGAAGTGGCAGATTTTCTCCGGTTGTGTATTTTCAGATTCTAGCGATCTCGAGCCGGTTTCTCCAAAATTACCTACCCCACCTTTAAGTTGAGCCTATTTAAATGCAATAGTATTGCTTTCAACTAATCTAATACATTATGTAAAATCTGTTGACTTAATACATTTAGTTAAAGTCAATGCTTCAGTTTTTCCAGTGTATGAAGTGGTTTACATTTGTAAAGAAGCCCTATTGTGCTTTTTAGGGTTACTATGCTGTCGTGTGTTATACCCTGCAGTAAAGTCCTTCAGACTAGCTGCACCTTCACCAGCTTTGAGAACACTTTCATGATCAATCATTATAAAACATATCATACATATTATTCTGACATGGACCAATCTGCACAATGACTACTTTCACTGTCTTTCACTATATTTAGATGAGAATACTTTTCTACTTCACTTGAGGAACATTTTGAATGCAGGACTTTTACTGTAACAGAGTATTCCTACACTCTGGTACTTCTACTTTTACTAAGTACAAGATCTGAGTACTTCTACTTTTACTCAAGTACAAGATCTGAGTACTTCTACTTTTACTCAAGTACAAGATCTGAGTACTTCTACTTTTACTCAAGTACACGATCTGAGTACTTATACTTTTACTCAAGTACAAGACCTGAGTAGTTCTACTTTTACTTGAGTACACAATCTGAGTACTTGTACTTTTACTTGAGTACAGAATCTGAGTACTTCTACTTTTACTTGAGTACAGGATCTGAGTACTTCTACTTTTACTCGAGTACAAGATCTGAGTACTTCTACTTTTACTCAAGTACAAGATCTGAGTACTTGTACTTTTCCTCAAGTACACGATCTGAGTACTTCTACTTTTACTCAAGTACACGATCTGAGTACTTCTACTTTGACTCAAGTACAAGATCTGAGTACTTCTACTTTTACTCAAGTACAAGATCTGAGTACTTCTACTTTTACTCAAGTACAAGATCTGAGTACTTGTACTTTTACTCAAGTGCAAGATCTGAGTACTTGTACTTTTACTCAAGTACAAGATCTGAGTACTTCTACTTTTACTCAAGAACAAGATCTGAGTACTTCTACTTTTACTCAAGTACAGGATCTGAGTACTTCTACATTTACTCAAGTACAAGATCTGAGTACTTCTACTTTTACTCAAGTACAGGACCTGAGTACTTCTACTTTTACTCAAGTACAATATCTGAGTACTTCTACTTTTACTCAAGCACAGGATCTGAGTACTTCTACTTTTACTCAAGTACAAGATCTGAGTACTTCTACTTTTACTCGAGCACAGGATCTGAGTACTTCTACTTTTACTCGAGCACAGGATCTGAGTACTTCTACTCTGCCTGAGAGTATAGTGAACCTCCAGAAGGCGAATGAAAGACTGCGTCTCATTGGTTGAGTCCATTCCCCCGCTCACAAACATGTTGATGTGAGTCTCCAGAGAACTCGAGGCCTTGCTCTGACTTCTTGAGCTTTGGCTGTGCAAACATCACATCCCCACTCTTTGAATCCTGCTTTTATTTCCCCCTGCCTCGTTCACAATCATCTTTTGATACCGCCTACTAATTAAAACTCCAACAAGCTGCCACCCGAAGCCTCCCGCCACCCACCAGCCTCCTCCTTAGGTCACCCCGCTCCCTGAGGAGGGGGAGCAAACAAGGGAACAGTGAAGGAACACACACAGTCTGTTTTGACGGCTTCATCCTTTCTCCACTCCTCTTATCCTCTGTAATCCTGCACCTCTTTATGCGTGTTAAGCCTCTGGAGCAGAGTGAAATCATAGGGCACAGGGCCAGGGGGTCAAGGAGGCTCCTCCAGAAAGGGGGCCTCCTCTATAGCACTGGTGGTCCAGGTCCTCGTGAAATGAAGTGCGAAGGACTCTAAAAATCGTCTGCTGGAACAAACCTTCGCTCACATTGAAGGCTGCACAACTCTACACTGAAAACACTCATATGTGGACTTTAAGTGTCAAGATGCTCCTTTGTAAATGCACTTAAAGTCTACTGGCATGCAGGACGGAAACAAAGGACCTCCACTCCTTTATGTTTGGAGAGAACCTTTGTATGTCCCTCTTCCTTCAGGTCTGCCTCAGGTGTCCTTGAGTCTTCACCTCTTGCACCTGCCTTCTGGCGTCCAATACAGTTCTTGTGACCCAAATATGTATATATGTTCATTTTAATTCATTTCTTATTTTAAAGTTACTTAAAGGTGGGGTAGGTGATTTTGGAGAAACCAGCTCGAGTGTGCTAGAATTTGAAAAAAAAAAAACAGCCGGAAAAAATCTGCCACTTCCTCACAGAGCCCCTCCCTCAACACACGAACGACCAATGAGGGCACAAGATAAGATTGTGCCCTGATGGAAGGCTGACAGGCAGGTAGGCCGTCCAGTTACTTTAGCCGGCTCAGATGATTGGTCGTGCTTTTTGCAGTACCACGGCTTCCAGATGACGTTTTTTATGGATTTTTTGTCAAAGCACTTCAGATATTCATTGCTATCGGGATGTTAAGAGCATTCCATGGAATATATCAAAAAGTGTATCTCGAGCCGGTTTCTCAAACTTACCTACCCCACCTTTAACTGTAGGCCAGTGACCACCAACTGGCGGCCCGCGGGCCACATCCGGCCCGCCAGACATTCTCATCCAGCCCGCACGACGGGGGTGACGGTGGCGTTGGCGGAGTGGTTACTGCGTTCGCCCCTCACCCATTTCTTTGTTTACAACGTCTCGTGAGTAAGGTGCAGTACCGGAGTCCAACAGAGAGGCAGCAGCTGCGGGACAGTAGACTGCGTACTGCGAAACCTTCCCTCCCCTGAAGAAGAAGTGATCCTTCGTTGTGAAGAGTCTGGTTAATGCGCTCCGCACCACAGCAGTAGCCCCGCTGCGACAGAGTCCAACAGAGTACAGAGTACTGTTCCAATGTCCAGCATACTTGGAATTCTACCGAGCCCGGCGTACTTCGTTTGGAGACATTTCGAGGCGGCACATGTGTAGACTCCGGTGTTAAAATCCCCACAATGCTTTGCGCACGGACCAATTTCCCCAAATCTGTGGCGGAAAATGTAAGGTGGGGCCTCTCATATGACGCACACCTGCACACTTGCTAGCCTGTTCCACTCTTTGTTTTCCGAATGCCAGGAAGTATTCTTGCCTCGCTTCTGAAGCAAGACGCTCGGAAGACATGTGCTACCAAGCAAGCGTACTCGACATTGAGAAACACCCAAAGTTTTGAATATATAAAAAAAGTACATTTATTATCACAGTTCAGGTAATCCCTCTGAACAGAGTAGGTGGTGGACATTTCAAAACGCGCTCACAAGGAGGAACAAACTAGCATAACAAAAAGAGGACTTAATAAAAACGTAAGCCAACAAAATAAACAAACATTACAAAATCTGACATGAGAGAAAAGCGATCCTTTCAGAGCTGAGGCTTGGCACGACCATTCGGGGAAACAAACGAGACGAACTGACACAGGACAGAGGAGAGACAGGAGGTGAGTGGGAACAGGTGGAGACAATCAGGGGCGGGGCAGACGCTGATGAAGGCGGGAAAACACACGGGGGAAGAAGAACCAGAGCCTGAAATGAAAGACAAGAGGTAAGTACAAAATAAAACAAGAAATGACAGACAGCTAACACATTTGACGACAACAGTATCTACCCCAAGTGAAGGAGTTCAAGCATCTCGGGGTCTTGTTCTCAAGTGAGGGAACAATGGAGCGTGAGATGGGCCGGAGAACCGGAGCGGTACTGCAGTCGCTTTACCGCACCGCTGTGACGAAAAGGGAGCTGAGCCAGAAGGCAAAGCTCTCCGTCTACCGGGCCATTTTCGTTCCTACCCTCACCTATGGTCATGACCGAAAGAACGAGATCGCGGATACAAGCGGCCGAGATGGGCTTTCTCCGCAGGGTGGCTGGCGTCTCCCTTAGGGATAAGGTGAGGAGTTCGATCATCAGGGAGGGACTCGGAGTTGAGCCGCTCCTCCTTCGCGTCGAAAGGAGCCAGTTGAGGTGGTTCGGGCACCTAGTTAGGATGCCACCTGGGCGCCTCCCTAGAGAGGTGTTCCAGGCAGAGACCGAGGGGTAGACCTAGGACCAGGTGGAGGGATTATATCTCTTCGCTGGCCTGGGAGCGCCTTGGGACCCCCCAGTCAGAGCTGGTTGATGAGGGGAAAGGAAGTTTGGATCTCTCTGCTGGAACTGCTACCTCCACGACCCGACCACGGATAAGCGGGAGAAGATGGATGGATGATATCTTATCTTTCTTGTGAACCTGTTTTTCTTCACATTATGTGTCCAGTCCTTCTCCACCACCTTCTCATAACAATGGGGTCCATGCTTTCTTGATTGGACCAAGTGAGTGGTCGTTAAAAGAAACTCAGAGTTATGGAGAGGTCAATCTAATTGTCCAGCTTTTTGTATCCGTATATCTCACGGAATGATAAAGAGGACTGTGGTTCAGTCGTTGCATGGTGTTCATCCTGAGGCGACTTCAACACATTGTTTAGTATTCTGAAGGTGTTTCTTTGCAAATACTTCACAGATACTGTCCTGTCTCTAAAGCACTTCATATGTATCCAAAGCACATGTGTTTACAATCTGGAGTCGCTAACCTTTCAGAAAATAAAACCCTCTCTCTTTTCCTGCGTACCCAAATCTTTTAAAAACGGGTGAACAACGAGCGGATACAGATTCCATCCGAGCTGACCTCAGCCCGGAATAATTGGCAGCGGACCCACAGAGAGTTGCTATCAGAAACAATGCCTGACGTGTTTTGGACGTCGTCTTTGTTGACATTAGCAAGCCTCGCTAACACTCACGGCCCGTCTACACTACAGCGTCGAGAGCGTCGAAAGCTCCAAGCAGCTCCAAGCTGCCCATTCACTTTCAATGGGGTGACGTCACGTAGCCGCGCTTTTTCGCCGAACTGAATTGTGGGTAGCCGAGCGAGGCGTCTCAGGCGACCCAGGCGACCAGAAGTTGAACATTGTTCAACTTCTGGTCGCCTGGACGCCGGAGTAGCCAGCGCCAGCCAATCAAATCCCGTTTCCCAAAATCTGACAGCTGAAGCGCTAGCCAATCAAACCGCGTCTAAGCTGGGAGAGATATCCCGCCGTTCATTTCTATATTTTCAAAAAAAGTCGGAGGAGAAACTAACTATCGCCGTAGCGAATCACCCGGTTTTGTATGACCAGACCCTCTTCACCTCCCGGGATACAAACCGGAGGAACCAGGCATGGAGGGAGGTGGCAGAGACAGTGGGGGAAACTGGTAGGTTTTCGCCTGTTTGGGGAGTTTATATATATATATTGCTCGCATAAAATCCCCGGGGGTTTTTGCTTTGTATGTCGGGGGCGGGAGATTCATGTGATTGGTTGTTGGCCGTGTTGCTTGAATAAAATCCCCAAGCTCCAGACACGCCCAGCTCCAAGCTATTTTTGGAGCTGTAGTGTGGACGCTCCGTCAGAGCTAACCTGTACTGGAGCCGCTGCGCACATGTGTTTAAAAAGCAGGAAATAAAAAAAGAACTCACCTTGTGGTAAACCTGCAAGAGAAAAAGCATTTCAGCTCCATACTGTTTCAGAAATAATCTTTGATGTGGTTTAGAACAGGATGGCGTTTTATCACAGCAGAATAACTTTATCTCCGGTAGAATTCTGATCAGGCATTAGCTCCGCCTCCTCTTCTTTTAGCATGACAGGTCCACTTTAAACTATAAGCAGAGGAAAGAACTTGAGAGCTTTCAGAAGAACAGTTGATGGATGATTAATTTCTGATCACGTTGATCATATTCTTGAGGGATTATTATCCGCATGAGCCTTGTTTGATTTCCCCATCGCTCACATTTAACTTTTTGGCGGAGTGACGCCTAGGAGGACTAGGTTTTCAGGAAGAAAGCCAACTCCTCCACCGGGAAAAGCTGTCAAATTGGGACAAGGCGCAACAGAACCAAAGTGTAAGGTGCCGTTAGTTTAGTCTATGATCTGAGGAAGAACAGGCTGCAGCCACACTAATGACAGCAGCGGCATTGACCCGTTTTTAGCACTAACATGGTCCAAGCAGATGCTCTAATGCAGGGGTGTCAAACTCAATTTCATCGCGGGCCACATCAGCATTATGGTTGCACTCAAAGGGCCGGTTGTAACTTTAAGACTATATAAAAATACATATATAAATATATCATATATATAAAATAATGTATTATATTACATCATTGCCTCTGCATTGGATTATCATCGGATAGGGTAATAACTTCATAATTAACTACGTCTGAAAGCAGAAGTCTAGGGCAAGTCTCTTCAGTGCGTATGTCCCAAAATGATTTAAAAAGAAAAGCCAAAATCTGGAGAAAAAATAAATAGAAGTGACATTTTGAAATAAAAATCTAATTCTGAGAAAAAGGAATTCTATGAAAAAATGCATCTTTTTGAAGAAAAAAAGGCAAATTCTGAGAAAAAAGTCATATTTGAGATGCATTGTGGGACATGTAGTTTATGGGCAACGTGCTTCTGTAGCATGTAACCGTATAATAAACATATTATATTCTTTGCAAGCTCTTGTGGGGCCACATAAAATGAAGTCGCGGGCCGAATGTGGCCCCCGGGCCTTGAGTTTGACACCCCTGCTCTAATGTCATCAACAGCAACTATACAGTACAACAACGTCTCTGTCTGCAATGCTGGCCTATGGTGTTATTGTGTAAATGAAAAAGAGGGAGTTGCAGCAAGGAGAAAAAGCTGAATGGTGGAGGGTCGTCCCATTCAGTGTTTGGACAGCTGCACCCCTCCTCCTCCTCCTCCTCCTCCTCCTCCTCCTCCTCCTCCTCCTCCTCCTCCTCCTCCTCTGTAGGCTACCTGCCTTAAAGCTACATCCTTCCTCCCTCCATCCTTTAGCTTTCCCCGGATTCAACCCTCGGTGTGACCGCGCTGCTTACTGAATAATGAGAGGATAAAACAGCAGTGGTGACGGTTTTTTCTCTGCCAAGATTTCAACCTGTGGAGCCAGGGAAATTTTAATAAGCTCTTATAGCCATGCGCTCCTAATTGTGCTTTAATGCAGTACATTTTTATGACCACGCTGAGTCTCATTTGATGGCTTCTTTGGTAAATGGGGAAATAAGTAAGGCATCTTGAATATGGTGGAAGAGGAACAGATATTAGTTTGGTAATAGTCCCTCGTCTCACAGCATCCACCTGCTTTTGAAAGAGTACACGTTGCCTCTTCGTGAAGCTGTTCGGAGCGGTCTTTCTTTGAGGCACATCACAACGCTTAAAATGTCTTTCTCACACAAAGACCGCTCAAAAAGGGCACAGATTAGCGTCCTTCCCCCTGGCGTCTTGTCTTGTGGTTGAGATGTGTGAAGATTACAGCATTTGGGTCATTCAAAAAAGTCACTTACTTTTGCAGACACCAACATACATGAGGTTGATCTAATACTCACATGCATTATATATGTTGAATAAATAGAGATTGTCTAAATTAAAAAATGTAAAAAATAGTTTTATACATAAATTGCTATTTATTTAAAATGCCAAGTTCAAGTCACTTTGATCATACATGGAAGTGGAGCCTATAGTTTTCATTTTAAAACGATTTTTTTCAATAAATAAATCTCATTCATGTTTACATAACATTGCATACATTGATTATAACACTGAAATGGTAACAAAACGCAAATGATTATTAATAATATCCAATAAATGTCAGTCACCCAAAATTACGTCATTGGTGTTACTGCTACACAAAACGCTTTTATTTTGAAGTAATGTACCGTCTCTGAAGTGCCTCCTGTAACAAGAGATCATTTGAGGCAGTGCACAAAGACTTAAAGGTGGGGGAGGTACGTTTCATAAACCGGCTCGAGATACACTTTTTGTTATATTCCATGGAATGCTCTTAACATCCCGATAGCAATGAATATCTTAAGGGCTTTGACAAAAAATCCATAACAAAATGTCATCTGTAGAAGCCGTGATACTGTAAAAAGTACAACCAATCCGTTTAGCCTGCCTACCTGCCTGTCAGCCTTCCATCGGGGCACAAACTTACCTCGTGCCCTCATTGGTCATGTGCGCGTTCGTGTGGGTTGGAGGCGGGGCTCTATAAGGAAGTGGAAGATTTTCTCCGGTTGTGTATTTTCAAATTCTAGCGATCTCGAGCCGGTTTCTCAAACTTACCTACCCCACCTTTAAGGGAAGTCAGATACTTCTTACTTTAAAGGTGTGATTTTATCTTCAAATTGTACGTGCGTCTTTCAAGCCTGCCATAGTGTTACTCATGGCATAGCCCTAGGGGTGAACATTTGAATGGGAACATGTATTGTATTGAAGAGTTAAACGATTTTGATATTGACTGAAGCCACATTTGGTCTGACACATGGCGGCCATTTTGTTAAAATGGTAGCGTTTTCTCCATATTGTCACTGGTGTTCCTCTTCTTCCTGGTAACACCAGTGACATTCCTATACAAATAAGCTTTGTATAATGTATACAAATACTTTAAGCTCTACTTGTTGTGGATTCATCAAGTTAAGAGTTAGTTGTTGCTATTTAACAGGTTTTAGATGTTTTTAGAAGGAATATATTTCAGCAGATTTGTATCACCCAGATTCCACCTTTTCTGTAGAATGACTCAGCTACACAAATGCATGCATACAATGTCTGTCACTCAGAGGACATCCTGCAAGTCCTAAACAGCACTGCGAGTGTTTCATTTCTGATGCAGACCAATCCACTGATATCTCAGCGTAATCATTCCTGGATGTTAGATTATTCCTCCAGTATTGAAGTTCCAAGGCGCGTTAATGGGAAAAGACTGTGGCAATCACACGGCAGTAACCTCAGCCTATTACGAATGAAGAATGTATGAATGTAATTAACGCGGGCTTGGGGTGAAGCATTAATAAAACCATCCGTCCGCCTGTCTGTCCCACTCCAACCGGTCTCCAGTCTCATTAGGGATTATTGTCACACACCCTTCTGTCTGTAACATTCCTCAGTGAATACCACGATGCTATGGTCACGATATAAATGTCTTAAAGGTCCCCTATTATGCAAAATCCACTTGTTCGTGTCTCTTCTACATCAACATGTGTCCCCTCTTCTTCATGTCTCTTCTACATCAACATGTGTCCCCTCTTCTTCATGTCTCTCCTACATCAACATGTGTCCCCTCTTCTTCATGTCTCTTTTCCATCAACATGTGTCCCCTCTTCTTCATGTCTCTTCTACATCAACATGTGTCCCCTCTTCTCCATGTCTCTTCTACATCAACATGTGTCCCCTCTTCTTCATGTCTCTTCTACATCAACATGTGTCCCCTCTTCTTCATGTCTCTTCTACATCAACATGTGTCCCCTCTGTGGAAAGAGACTCTGAAAGTTTCAGGAACAAAGATTTTCTCTCTTTTTGATCAATTTCTATAAAAAACTGTCTGAAATTGAGCTGATCAGATTTTGGCCACTTGATGATGTCATAACGATGTGTTGTCTTGTGTAGCCATTAGCCAATCAGCAACCAAGGTACCCCCCCCCCCCCCTTATCACCTGAATCTCCTCTAGAGCTCCATTGAGTTCTTTGTAACCAAATGTCTCTCAGAGGGGCGTGGGGAGGGGCTCCTTATTTTCATCTAAAGTAACAGACAGAGAATCAGCACTTTGGAAACAGGGCTGAAACAGAGGGGATTATGGGTAATGCTGCAATGACCTGGAGCCAAACACTTCAGAGACATGTTTTGTATATATCAGAGACATAGGGGACCTTTAAAACTTAATTCCACGTTTGCTGTAACACTGTAAATGTCCCCGCTGTGGGACATATAAAGGACTTCTGATTCTGACTGTTCCCCCTCCTCTCTCCCCTGTGTGTCCTCAGATTGTTTTCCAGTAAGTGCAGCGGTTGTCTGGAGAGCATTTCTCCCTCAGCGTTCGTGATGCGAGCTCTGGACAGCGTGTTCCACCTCAGCTGCTTCTGCTGCTGCGTCTGTGAGCGTCAGCTGAGCAAAGGAGACGAGTTTGTCCTGAGAGACAATCAGCTGCTGTGCAAAGACGACTACGAGAGAGAGCGTCTCATTACAGTCAGTCCACACACCTCGGACTCAGGTAACATATGGGCAGAGGTGGGAAGTAGTAGAGTACAAATACTTCGTTACTGAACTTAAGTACATTTTTCTGGTTTCAGTACTTTACTCCACTACTTATTTTTCTGACGACTTTTTACTTTGACTTCTTACATTTTTACCACACATACCTGTACTTTCTACTTCTCACATGTTGAACTCAAATACCTGTACTTTCTACTTCTCACATGTTGAACCCAAATACCTGTACTTTCTACTTCTCACATGTTGAACTCAAATACCTGTACTTTCTACTTCTCACATGTTGAACTCAAATACCTGTACTTTCTACTTCTCACATGTTGAACTCAAATACCTGTACTTTCTACTTCTCACATGATGAACTCAAATACCTGCACTTTCTACTTCTTACATGTTGAACTCAAATACCTGTACTTTCTACTTCTTACATGTTGAACCCAAATACCTGTACTTTCTACTTCTCACATGTTGAACCCAAATACCTGTACTTTCTACTTCTTACATGTTGAACTCAAATACCTGTACTTTCTACTTCTCACATGTTGAACCCAAATACCTGTACTTTCTACTTCTCACATGTTGAACACAAATACCTGTACTTTCTACTTCTTACATGTTGAACTCAAATACCTGTACTTTCTACTTCTCACATGTTGAACACAAATACCTGTACTTTCTACTTCTTACATGTTGAACTCAAATACCTGTACTTTCTACTTCTTACATGTTGAACACAAATACCTGAACTTTCTACTTCTTACTTCTTTCTTTAAAGCAGCTGCTAGCTATGGGTACTTTCTACTGAAGTACACTTCAAAGCCTCTTTACTTTTACTTGAGTAAAGAAGTTTAGTCAGTACCTCTTCTTTCACCAGAGTATTTTTAAACAAGAGTATCTGTACTTCTACTTGAGTAAAGGATGTGTGTACTTTTGCCCTCTCTGCACATGGGGAAACATCGTAGGCGGTTACAAACCAATGCAACATCATATCAATTACTTAGTGAAACTTAGACACAATCTGCAGAAACCAGATGTGATATTTTTTTACATTTATATTCAATTTAATATGTAATATTCCATGCCTCACATGTATATATAATAACTGGCTTTACATTTTGTTACCGTACATTTGTAACTCAACATGTATATTTTCTACTTTCTTGTTTATTTCTCGTCTTTTAATTTGTACTGTGCAATTCCTTGTCTTTTTATGCTCAATGATCAGTAAAGTACTTCTGATCTTATCTTTGTGACAGATAAGAGTGAGGATGAGGATCTGAATGTACCCTCAGAGTGTCGTTCAGCAGGGAAACGCAGAGATGACAAAGACCCTCGACGGCCCAAACGTCCACGCACCGTCCTCAACACCGTGCAGAGGAGAGCGTTCAAAGCCTCCTTCGATGTGTCCTCCAAACCCTGCAGGAAGGTGAGCACACAGAGTACAGTGAGATATTTTACTGAGGTAAAGAACAGCATCCTTAAAGCCCCTGTCACACTGTCCCGAAATGGACACCCGATGGACACACGATAAAGGAAATGTTCAAATTCGGCAGTGACCGTAGCAACATCGGGCCGTTCGTGAGGGCATCGAAGCCATCGTACGACCACCGGTGGAGTTTCTCAGGCTCCGGCAGCAACTTCGTGAGCGGCAACTTCGTAAGGCACTCGTGAGGGCATCGTGTCATCTTCGTGTTATCATCGGTGCATTCGCCCTCACTCTGATCGGGGCGAATGCCCGATGGCACCGAGGATAACACGATGCCCTCACGATGGCCTTACGAAGGGCAACATGGACACACGAATTCAACACGAAAATGAACCTTCGCAAGGTCCTTCGGCAATTTTTTGGCATGCCAAAGATTTTGCCACCGCTCACGAAGTTGCTGCCGGAGCCTGAGAAACTCCACCGGCGGTCATACGATGGCTTGAGATGCCCTCACGAACGGCCCGATGCTACGATCACAGCCGAATTTGAACATTTCCTTTATCGTGTGTCGTGTTGTTTTATTGCACAACAAAATCAGGTAAACATATTATGTAAATAACCCAATTTGTGTTCTGTGAAACTAAAAAGGATATAATATATTATTTTGAAGGCGAGTTGACAGGAAGTTGTTGTTGCTATGGAAACAACATGACGGAGAAAACGTAATATCTTCTCCATATAAAGACGGATAAAGTAAAGAACAAAGTCTGAAGATATCAGTACAGTATCATAGTACTGTAACATAATTGTTTGTGGTACTTTCGTTGCAGTTGTATTTCTTAAATGTAATGTAAATGTTGCCTTCGTGTGGTTCGGGGCCATCTTCGTGCGTAATTCACAATTCCATATTCCTGTGTCCATCGGGTGTCAACCTCGGGACAGTGTGACAGGGGCTTTAACTATAATAGGTGTTTTTTCATACATTAAATAGACCTATAAAGGAAAGGAGTGTCATTATGTAATCTTGACTAATCATTCCTGTCATAACAAGCCGTACTATAACCCGTCATATCTGGGTCATTTCTGACAAAACAAATGCTATTTTAATGAATGAATGATTACTTATTCCCCTTAATCAGTAACTTTTCTAAATTCAAGCAGAAAAAAAAGGACCCTTTTATGTTTTTTGGGGGCTATTTCCCATTCCTGGAGTGTGTTGTATTGGTTTTAGTGCATGTAAATGGTCTGTAAAGGCTACAATCCCTTTTCTCTCCCACACACTCCTGCCCCAAATGCCTCCATTGGACTTGGTTTACTTCAGTAACATAATGACATCACTATATAGCAAACGCGGCACCTCTATACTCTCGTGTTCCAACACACTGTACGTGATAGGCTAAGGGGCGGGACATCTCTAAGCTGTTGACCAATCACAACAGAGCCGATCAGCTAACCAATCAGAGCAGAGTGGGCTCTGGTTTCAGACAGAGGGTGAAAAGAGGTGCAGCAGCACAGGCAGTATGAGAGAAAAAAAGATATTTTTGAACATTAAAGGATGGAGACATGTAGAGACACTACATACTGATATACACCTGAACATCAGCAGGAGAGGACTCTTTAAAGTAGAGACACTACATACTGATATACACCTGAACATCAGCAGGAGAGGACTCTTTAAAGTAGAGACACTACATACTGATATACACCTGAACATCAGCAGGAGAGGACTCTTTAAAGTAGAGACACTACATACTGATATACACCTGAACATCAGCAGGAGAGGACTCTTTAAAGTAGAGACACTACATACTGATATACACCTGAACACCAGCAGGAGAGGACTCTTTAAAGTAGAGACACTACATACTGATATACACCTGAACATCAGCAGGAGAGGACTCTTTAAAGTAGAGACACTACATACTGATATACACCTGAACATCAGCAGGAGAGGACACTTTAAAGTAGAGACACTACATACTGATATACACCTGAACATCAGCAGGAGAGGACTCTTTAAAGTAGAGACACTACATACTGATATACACCTGAACATCAGCAGGAGAGGACTCTTTAAAGTAGAGACACTGCATACTGATATACACCTGAACATCAGCAGGAGAGGACTCTTTAAAGTAGAGACACTACATACTGATATACACCTGAACATCAGCAGGAGAGGACTCTTTAAAGTAGAGACACTACATACTGATATACACCTGAACATCAGCAGGAGAGGACTCTTTAAAGTAGAGACACTACATACTGATATACACCTGAACATCAGCAGGAGAGGACTCTTTAAAGTAGAGACACTACATACTGATATACACCTGAACATCAGCAGGAGAGAACTCTTTAAAGTAGAGACACTACATACTGATATACACCTGAACATCAGCAGGAGAGGACACTTTAAAGTAGAGACACTACATACTGATATACACCTGAACATCAGCAGGAGAGGACTCTTTAAAGTAGAGACACTGCATACTGATATACACCTTGACATCAGCAGGAGAGGACTCTTTAAAGTAGAGACACTGCATACTGATATACACCTGAACATCAGCAGGAGAGGACTCTTTAAAGTAGAGACACTACATACTGATATACACCTGAACATCAGCAGGAGAGGACTCTTTAAAGTAGAGACACTACATACTGATATACACCTGAACATCAGCAGGAGAGGACTCTTTAAAGTAGAGACACTACAGACTGATATACACCTGAACATCAGCAGGAGAGGACACTTTAAAGTAGAGACACTACATACTGATATACACCTGAACATCAGCAGGAGAGGACTCTTTAAAGTAGAGACACTACATACTGATATACACCTGAACATCAGCAGGAGAGGACTCTTTAAAGTAGAGACACTACATACTGATATACACCTGAACATCAGCAGGAGAGGACTCTTTAAAGTAGAGACACTGCATACTGATATACACCTGAACATCAGCAGGAGAGGACTCTTTAAAGTAGAGACACTACATACTGATATACACCTGAACATCAGCAGGAGAGGACTCTTTAAAGTAGAGACACTACATACTGATATACACCTGAACATCAGCAGGAGAGGACTCTTTAAAGTAGAGACACTACATACTGATATACACCTGAACATCAGCAGGAGAGGACTCTTTAAAGTAGAGACACTACATACTGATATACACCTGAACATCAGCAGGAGAGGACTCTTTAAAGTAGAGACACTACACACTGATACACACCTGAACATCAGCAGGAGAGGACTCTTTAAAGTAGAGACACTACACACTGATACACACCTGGAAGTGGGCATAATATGTCCTCTTTATATCAGACATTTAGGACACATGCCGTACACTAGAAATGCTGTCAGTGTGAACACGAAGCTGATGAGTGTGTGTGTGCTGGGCTTTCAGGTGAGAGAGACTCTGGCTGCAGAGACGGGACTCACCGTCCGCGTGGTCCAGGTCTGGTTCCAGAACCAGAGAGCAAAGGTCAGTAACAACAAGACGTCAACTCTCACAAACATTTCCTGGTCTCCCACATCGTTTCCCTGCGAAGCGCCGACATGGCCTCCTTAATACCGGATGGAGTGTCACTATCCTTTCCTTGGCCAAAAGTGCTTAATTGTCTAAACCACTTCTACATCAGTTAAGCTTCAGTGGATCAAACTTGCATAATCTGCTGTTTGCTCGGCTTGGTGGCATTTGGGAGAATAAGCTCGTCTAAGTGTGAATATCCATCAGGCTTTTCACTGCAGGCCATTAGCAATCTATAAGCTTGTTTACTCAAGTCAAAATATATCCAATATACCCAAAATCATTGCTGAAATGTTCGATACAGATGGTTTGTGTTGTAATGATCATTGCTTTACAATTATTATAATTAACACAACAAGTCAACCACCCAGAGCCAGGGAAGAAACAGCTCGACATATAAGCAGATAACAAGTTAAACTTACTATTCCAGTGTCTCTTCTGTCAGCTGAAAATATACATTGCCCCATTTCTGCTTACTTGCAATAAGAAATGACACAGCTGCTTGAAACTCTGAACCCTTGGACAATTTGATATGTTCTTATTATTCACATGTGCAGACTTAAACCAACGTATATATTCTTCCTCTGCCATAAAGCTCCATTGATAGAAACTGCACTCAGCAAAATCGGATATTTGTGAGTTGTCCTGTGTACACACAAACTGAAAGATTGACAATAAAGTTGACTTTGACTAATAACTTAAGAAGTAACAATGCAGGATCTTGTTTTTAGGCGACGCATCTTAAGTATCTCGTTAAGTTTTCCCAGCTAATTAGAAGATCTGAATTATTTAAATATCCCATCTTAGTTCAATACATCTTACCAAGTGTCATGGCTGGAGAGTGGAGTACGTCGGACCCAAATGCAGAAGACTTCGGGTGTTTCTCAATGTCGAGTACGCTTACTTGGTAGCACATGTCTTCCGAGTCACTTGCTTCAGAAGCGAGTCACCCACAGACTCACACGATGTTAGTCTTGACTTTGGACAAGGGATTTGTTTACAATAATCCTAAAGCGGCTGAGCAGACACTCAGCTCTAATGTCTTTCTCCAATTTGAGCGCCTTACACGGTCCTTTACGAGGATAGTGTCAGATATCAGTGAAGACATCATGTCAAAAGATAGATTTAAGTTCCTAAACAGTTACTTTCGAAATATGTAAGTAACATAGACATTAGCTTTGGGCTGGAGCCACGCGAGGACGATAACACAAACGGACCGAAATTGATATAAAAAAGTCTTCCGTCCGCACGCAATAGGCAGACGCTGTAGTACATATGCCGGGCCTGCCACAAAAGCAGCGAAGAAGACTTCCCGTGCATGGTTGCCATGGTTGCCCTTCTGTTTATTCTCCGCTGTGGACGCTCCGGCTCTTTCTCTCCCTCCCCGAGGCAAGCGTGTGCTCCTGCTGTAAATCTCTCCGGTAGTCCACCAGCAGATGACAAACACCCACGAGGGGACCGTGCGGCAGAGTTTCAGTTAGATTTTTTTTCGCCGGTCAACATGTCCGTTAACGTTTAAATGTTCCGGACAAAATTAGAAAAAATGCCGGTCAACGGTCTTCTTTGTTATTTATTGAGCTTTAAAACAAATTGATAAAAAACTCTATATGATAATATAAGAATAAAACCGGAGCCTCTCTTTTCCTCCCCCTCTCCTGAGAGCCCAGCAGCTGATCTCTGAGCAGGAGAGGCGGGGGGCTATTGCTTCAACGTTATCAGGACATGATCCTATAGGCGTAAACACGGAGCCGTTTGCCCCCCAGAGCGTTTGCAGATCTACGCACCTAGGGACCCGTTATCGTTTTCTGCGTTTCCATGTCGGCCTCGTGTGGCCGAACCATCTATAATATATGATAGAGAACTGTAGCGGATGTGACCGTTATCGTCCTCGTGTGGCCTAAGAGTAGAGACTTGGCCCAGTTTGAGAAACCGCGAACAGTATACATTAAATTATATATAATGTATACGGTAATTATCTCATTTGGCTTCAATGTGAATTTTGTCACTTTATGATATTTCAAATTACTCTTGTTGGAAGTTGCGACCCCCCCCCCCCCCCCCACACACACACACACAAGGGGGGGGGTCAAGTATTTTGTTAAAGG
Source organism: Pseudochaenichthys georgianus (assembly GCF_902827115.2). Taxonomy (NCBI): domain Eukaryota; kingdom Metazoa; phylum Chordata; class Actinopteri; order Perciformes; family Channichthyidae; genus Pseudochaenichthys; species Pseudochaenichthys georgianus. Next base: position 537,189 of record NC_047514.1, on the reverse strand, counting down.
AGGATGAAAGCGTAATCAAGGAGCACTATTGGAGTGACTTTGATGGTTATTGGACTCAGGATTAATTCATCTGGATTCCCGCTGTATGAAGAAATGAAAGGACGGCGCAAGTGGAAACAATTCACAAAGGGATTAGACTGTTTTAAACACGTGCTCAAAGTAAGCCGGATTTTGCCGATGTGTTTATGTGGATTCAAAAGTCGTAAATAATCTACAAAATGGAGGAAACCGATCTGATCGGAGCAACTGACAAATAATCCAACTGAAACCGGCACGGACAATGACTATGTTTTAAAAATGCATTTATCCAGAAAAGCCTGGTTTGGACACTTTACGGGCAGAAGAAACATTTCTATAGAAAGAATTATACATTTCTGTCTTTTTATGCCTTTAATAACTTGAATTTGTATTCAAATGAATTAATCAATTATTTTTTATATTTTATTGAAATGTAGAGACAAGGCTTTTAGCGACAATCATGTATTGCGTTACAATTATATGTAAAAAGAAAAAGTCTAAATATGATATTTGCCTCATAGGTTGGGAACCACTGCCATAACCACTATATTCCAAACAGTCAGCGGATCGGGATACATTTTTTTCAAACCTAAGACTTTTGTTCAGAATAAGACTTTTTGAATATGTTATTTAGAGGTTGGTGACTAATCAGTTCCTCCACGTGTGTTCAGTCAGTTTCTCCTTAATGCAAGCTTTGTTCTGTGTTTACGTATTCGCAGATGAAGAAGTTAGCTCGCAGACAACAGCAGCAAAACGAGCAACACAACAGCCAGAGGGTAGGCCAAGGTGAGGAACTAGTGTGTGTGTGTGTGTGTGTGTGTGTGTGTGTGTGTGTGTGTGTGTGTGTGTGTGTGTGTGTGTGTGTGTGTGTGTGTGTGTGTGTGTGTGTGTGTGTGTGTGTGTGTGTGTGTGTGTGTGTGTGTGTGTGTGTGTGTGTGTGTGTGTGTGTGTGTGTGTGTGTGTGTGTGTGTGTGTGTGTGTGTGTGTGTGTGTGTGTGTGTGTGTGTGTGTGTGTGTGTGTGTGTGTGTGAGCTGCTTCTCTGATGTTATTAAAGTACAAAGCACTCGTCGTGATGTCTCTCTGCAACATGTAATCTGTCCATTATAATTGTGATGATAGCGATTAGTGAGAACTCTGTAATTAATACATTCTTTGCAGAAGCAGCTTGAAATATTAAATGTATTATGGGAGCAATAAACAGAGTGGAGTCGCTCAGTTTATCAAGCTTCACGATGAGTCCCATGCTATAAAGAGTTCTGCAGACGTGAGTCCTTCTGCCGCTCAGACCCTCATGGCTGGAGGCTTATTGCCACTGTGGTCTCTCAGCTATATGAGCTGCACACAGTTTAGATAAGTGTCCCAGTGCTTTGGCAGCGCTGCCTCTATCTGTTCAGGGACTTCCAGCATGTCAATATTGGCAGAGCAGCGGGCTTTATTACAGTGGAAGCTGCTGTTGTTAAACAAATGAGCTGAGCAAACCAGCACATGGGGGTTGTTGGAGATTGATGTGAGCTTGAGAGGAAGCCTCCTGGATGACATCTTCAAAATCACCAAGACCAGTCGGTCAGTTTAGACAATGCATTTACAATATATGCTTTCATAAGAAAACCTGTTTGTCGTACAGCAGTATGAACATAAATGCATGGTTTTAGTGTCTGTGTTCAGAAATATAGTTACGTTGCGTCGCTAATACTTTTGTACTTTTTCTTCAGTAACATTTTGATTGCAGGATTTTTACTTGTAACAGAATATTCCTACACTCTGGTACTTCTACTTTTAATCAATTACAAGATCTGAGTACTTCTACTTTAACTCAAGAACACGATCTGAATACTTCTACTTTTACTCAAGTACAAGATCTGAGTACTTCTACTTTAACTCAAGTACAAGATCTGAGTACTTCTACTTTGACTCAAGTACAAGATCTGAGTACTTCTACTTTGACTCAAGTACACAATCTGAGTACTTCTACCTTAACTCAAGAACACGATCTGAGTACTTCTACTTTAACTCAAGACCACGATCTGAGTACTTCTACTTTAACTCAAGAACACGATCTGAGTACTTCTACTTTAACTCAAGAACACGATCTGAGTACTTCTACTTTAACTCAAGAACACGATCTGAGTACTTCTACTTTAACTCAAGAACACGATCTGAGTACTTCTACTTTTACTCAAGAACACGATCTGAGTACTTCTTCCACCTCTGAGGAAAATTGGTCGGATGTTTGTACCTGCAAGAAGTTAAAAGCAAACATACTTTAATTTCATGCTCACAGTGACAATGCTAAAACTCCGATGTTTACCATGTTCAGGATATTATAATGTTAGCATAACTAAATGTGCATTAAGTACACATACTCAAGTACAATATCTGAGTACTTCTCCCACCTCTGCTCACAAGTATAGGAAGACGAGGTTTTTGTTTGAGTTTTTTTTTTTTAATGATTATGTGCAGCACTTTGAATTGCCTCTGTGTCTTAAAATGTGATATACAAATAAACGAACCTTGATGTGTCCTCCTGTATGTACTGTCCTGTATGTGCACTGGGAAAAATGCTGCTCCAAAAACAAGTTGAATCACTTGAAATAAGTAAAAACATCTGCCAATAGAACAAGTGAAAATTAGCTTGGTAAGAGTTCTTGAAATAAGAAGGGATATTTAGATAAATCAGATCTTGTAATTAGAACTAATTTTGAACTATACTTGACCAGAATCAGGAAATGTTGTGTTACAATATAAGCCACAAATGCTCAAAAGTGTTCTGATGTTAGTTGGTGATTTTCCAATAAATATATACGACTCAAAATAAGATTGTTGGACTTAACAAGATGATGCATTGTCTAAAAACAAGACCCTATATCTCACAGCATTGTTACTTCTGAAGTTATTATGTCTTATAGCAAGTGGGAAGACATATTCTGACTAGATATTAGACAAATATACAAATATACTATAACCCTGCTCCCTGTGTCACAGATGGGATGTCGATGGAGGGTCTGCTCAGCTCGTACTCAGGACATCTCCCTCTCACTCAGCAGCTGGGGATGGATCCCAGCAGATACTCTGAACCCTTCCAGCAGGGCCTCACGCCGCCTCAGATGCCTGGCGACCACATGAACCCCTACGGTAATGACTGCGCATGAGTGTGTGTCGTTTTACTTTTGCATGTGCTATGAATTCTCTTTCCTTCCTCGATGCAGCACTAAGCACCTCGGACTATGATTTGTGCCTGTAGCCATCAGGCTGCACAATCAAGGGATAATCATGTCATCCATGCAAAGTGACACATACTGTATACAATCTGCACTGTTTGTACAAATGACCTTTACTTGCGTCTGCACATGTCACATACATGTAAATATACTGTATAGCTGTGTTAACTTCTGTCTGCTCGTTACAGATACCCTCAGTAATGGAGTAAACCCTAACCTAAGTGTATTAAAATCATTCATATCCATCTCTTTGACTTCTCTTTGTCTCCTCTGCTCTTCCCAGGCACTGACTCCATCTTCCATGACTTTGACAGTGACACTTCTCTCACGAGTCTAAGCGACTGTTTCATGGCCGCGACAGATGTCGGCTCCTTGCAGAGTCGGGCGGGAAACCCCATCGACCGTCTGTACTCCATGCAGAACTCCTACTTTGCCTCGTGTGGCCCCAACATCACCGCTGGTACCACCCAACCCACAACGACACATCCCAGGTCATGAAGAGTGAGCATATAATGGGGCAAGGTGCAAGGAAATATGACAACAGGCCAGAATCCACCAAGTATCCCTGAAGGACCTCCACCAGCGAAAGGGAAAAGGAGAAATTTGACTTGCATCAAACCCCCAGGAAGAGAGTTTAATTGTGGTGTGGCCAATCGGTGGTACTACAACTTCCATGTCAGTCCGTGACGTCAAGAGGCGCTTTCACACCGGAGTACTTTTACCCGTACTTTTCCCGTTTAGTTCCGTTAGTGCCTGGAATTTTGCGTTCACACCAAAAAGAGAAATTAGTTCAGAGTACTTTTACCCCCATGTTTAGTGACTGCTAGAGAGGTGGGACTATCCTAGGGAGAAAAAAGTACCAATTTCGATTGGCTGGGCGAATTGCAAACCACGCCCCCCGTAAAACTCTGACAAGTTTTGTGAAGCCGCCATTGTATTTGCTGGCATTAGCATGATTAGCATTAGCATTAGCCTCGCGCACCAACGGAGAGAGAGTAACTTATGGCAACTTCGGGTGGCAGTATACGCCGTGAAGTTGTTTGCGGCCTGCCAGTAAACCCAAAGCAGAAGAAGAAGAAGTGATGTCAGCGGCTTCATTTGCGTAATCTTCCCTCAGGGAACTTATCCGGTGTGAACGTGATCGGTTCTTTAGTTCCATGGGGGAACGAAGTGCTGGGAACTAAGTACGGCAAAGTACTTGGTGTGAAAGCGGCTATTGGGGCCAAAAAGACTATTTCCATTGACTTACATTGGGAAAGAGACGTAAACCAGCGTTTTATTTGTTTCTTAGCTAAATCAACTACCCAGTACGAACACTTCAATAGCTCTTATTTAAAGGGGGTCCTTAAGATTGTAGAATGCGCTAAATGCTGAATTCAAAGTTATTTTCCCTTTCCATTTGTTTGATTGAGCCGAGACCAACGGACTGAAGTGTGCATGCTTTATAGCCAAGATCCCAATGGTTTAATGGCAATGTTTTGACATTTTGGTTTAATGCGCCACTGAGCAACTTTGATAGGAATAGAAAGGGCCCTGCATCCAACATAATATCTTGTTTTTTCCACTCTGCACATGGTTTGAAGTGGTACATTCAGCTTTTTAAACTGTTGGAGATCTAGCTGCCAATATTTGTACTGATATCACAATGAAATTAGTGATTAGTGAATTTATTAGTCGTATGAAAAGTGGGACAAAAGTTCAAGTCTCTGTGACAGGAACACTGCGCTTCAGGCTTCTGAGTGCGTAACACAGTTTAACAGGTGCATTAATAATGTTGTTTTTAATGCAACGATAAAGTAAATATAGTTTTGGTAATATGTTATTTAAGCCAAACGCCAAACTGTACTGCTGCAAAAAGTGATTGCTTTGTGTTCCTGGATGTAAATAATGTTTTAAATGTAGTTACGGTTCTGAAGAAGCATCCAGTTTTGCATGTTGGGATGGACAGCGATTTATTTATTTCTCACAAACATGCTGGTATACATAAAATAAAAAGACTATATTTAAAAAGACAATAGGATCCAATTGTAAAGTCCGAAAAACGAACATGTATGTAATTAGTTGAGTATTTGATTTATGCTATTTATCATGGTATTTGTGTTGCTTAATGAGTGTGTGAATGACTGATGCTTTGCTATTTATTTTTAAATTGAGATCATCTGGACAGAGTGACTTTTACATTTGCAGACTTACCAAAAGTGTTAAAACATTTAAAATAAAACAAATCTTTCACTTGAATTCTTGCCTTTATTTGTTGAATAGAAACTGAATCTTGCATGGAAATGTTCACTCATTGTTTATACATACAATAAGTTTAAAGGAAAAATACTTTAAAGGTCCCATGTCATGCTTTTCTGCTTATTACCTGGTTATTATCTGCAGAGTCACAAACCCTCAAAGTACACCCTGTAGCGAGTAAAACTCTAACACAGAAAATACCTGTCTGTGCTGCCCCAGAACGCCTCGCTGGACATTTCTCTTTTTCCATTGTTTACTTCTTGGGTATAGTGACGTAACGTAACGTAACGGCTCCGCGGATTGGTTCTTTTGGACCAATCCGCGGACTTCCTCTCACACACACACACACACACACACACACACACACACACACACACACACACACACACACACACACTCGGTGGGAGGTTGCAAGGCTCGCTGCTGCGAGGAGCGGGACACTGTGAGCTGGCTCAGTGGTGTGGGGTCGGCGAGATAGCGAGACACCGTGGAACTCAGCCTGGGCACACACAGGCTGTGGGTGTGTGTGTGTGTGTGTGTGTGTGCGTGCGTGTGCGTGTGTGTGTGTGTGCCCAGGCTGGGTTTCGCTGTGTCTCGCTGTCTCGCAACGATATACGCTCAAAAAATGGCGTACGCCAGTTTCTACGCAATGTTTGCGATTTATAAAATACTAACTTGACGGGAAAACGTGCGGTCCTCCCAGTCTATGGGTCCTCCACGCAAACTCTAACGGCCCGTCCACACAGCGGCGTGCGTTGACGCTTCCCCATTCACTTTGAATGGGGAAGCGCCACTTTTAGCCGAAATGCATCGTGGGAAGCGACGTGGAGCGTAGCTGGTGTGGCTCGCTGCAAAAGTTGAGCAATGTTCAACTTTTGACGCCTCGGTGAGGCGTCAGCCAATCGAATCATATGCAGGGTTGGGTTGTAACGGAATACATGTAACGGCGTTACGTAATCAGAATACAAAAATCAAGTAACTGTATTCAGCTCTCGTTACATTTGAAAAACGAGTAATCTGATTACAGTTACTTTCGTAAACCTGAAGTGAATACATTTTGGATTACTTATTGGAATTATTGGTGTAAAGATTTCCTCTCAACATGTAATATTCATTACTAAAGGTACAGCGGAATCATCACAGCGCACAAAACCTATTACCGCGCAGATGGGCCAAAAAAGCGTTTGAAAAAAAATCGCGGGTCCGCTCGCTCAGTGAAACAATAACAACGAAACATGGAGGAACACAAGTCTGCGTTTAAATCGCGTGTGTGTGTGGTTAAAACACATCAGCCTGCGGTCGCTCTTTAGCCTTACTAATGATTATTTCTGAAGGTACACACAGTGAAGGCGGTGTGTGAAGGCGGTGTGTGAAAGGCGGTGTGTGAAAGGCGGTGTGTGAAAGGCAGTGCGTGAAAGGCAGTGCGTGAAAGGCAGTGCGTGAAAGGCAGTGCGAGCTCGTCTTCTCAGAGGCGGAGTTAACCCTCCAGCTGCCTCCTGGTGCTGCAGAGAGTTCATGAAGTGAAGGAGGTTTTCCTTCTATAAAACAGCTGTGGGCAGCAAATACCGTGAGAGTCACGGATATGAATACATAGATCAAGGCAGACTGGTGCACACACTCTCCTCTCCTGTTTTGCCAATCCGGTGCTTAAACAAATATAGCTCCTCTACACCCCTGGCCGAAATGTCCTTAAAATGAAGTCCGAGTTCGACATTTTAATTAATGTCCTGCTAACACTGGCAGGACAGAAGGCGACACGCCCGTTCTAAGCCGTGTCCCTCACTCCTCACATCCCAAGCTGCATCCCCAAAAAGTGTATTATGTTGTTACATCGTTTCAGATGTGATGTTTCAGTTGTGCTCTTGATAAGCCATTAAAACAGTAAAAACACGTTCAGTTTCCTTTTGCTTTTTGTGTCTCCTGTTCACCAAAACATACCCATTTGTGATGGAAAAAGAAAGTAATCCAAAAGTAATCTAAAAGTAATCTGATTACGTTACTTTTTAAAGACACGTAACTGTAACTGTATTCGGATTACTTTCAGAGCCATGTCATCAGTAATCAGTAACTGATTACATTTACAAAGTAACCCTCCCAACCCTGATCATATGCCAGTACAAGCTCTAGCCAATCAAACCGCTGCTTGTGTGTCAGGGGCGGGAGATTCATGTGATTGGTTGTTGGTCGAGTTTCAGACACGCCCGCCGGCAAGCGTCAGCGCACGCCGCTGTGTGGACGGGCCGTAACCCATGCGTACGCACTAAGCACAACAACGGGAGAGACGAGAAACTGCGACACCGTTGGCAGAAGGAAGGATGGAGAGAAATATGTGGATATAATACCATAAATAAAATGTTACCTCTCATTTATCATATATGAAGAATTCATTTTCAAACATTGATTAAAGCCAATCTTAAAATGATTAAACAAACGCCTGTTTGAGACTCCTCAGTGCACACAAACACATAACTTGGAGAAATAAATAAATACGGATATGTTATTGAAAACCACCTCGAATATGTTGTGTTAATGTTATGAAATGTTTTCTCATAAATGATGCGGTTTTGCATTTCTATAGGTTGTACGAGCATGGTTTTATATACTACCATGTTTAATCATGTGTTATGCCGTTTGCTAAGACTTGATAAGTCGCTCATAAAACACAGGAGGTATGGAAACTAAGAACACCATATGTGGTAAATTGTACAGCTAATATAACACAACACATTAGTGGTATTTCCTTTAACTGGTGGATATAGAGTTGCTGCAGTGGAGACGCTGCGCACAGCTGATCGACAGCTGGGACACAAACCACCAAATACGAAAACATAATTCAGATCCAGTCGTCATGACTCCACTCCGGAGGGATTCCCCGATCACTTCTTACAGTCTCTCATCAAGGGGGGGTCTCCTGTCCCCGGTGCAAACACACTGACACACTGGCTGAGGAAGGCTATGTGTATTTTTTTGTCATGAACCTTTTTCGGACCACTTATTTATTTATTTTGGTGACGATCCGATCATCCGACCTCCATGCTGCTACTCTGGTTCAAACGGCATCCACCAATTATGATTTATCCAAAATCTGTGGTGTGAGATGTCTTTTTTAGCTGTTTTGTCGTCCTTTCCTGCGATCTTCTTCATAAAGTCAGTCAGAATTAATGAACGAATGGGCGTTTATTTTACTATTTATAGGCAAATATGGGCGTTACGTGAAGCCCGCAAAAGCGGCACTGCATTTCGATTTATAAAGGGAAACCGGCGTAGGAAGTGCTGTACGCACTTTCCTAGCCGGTACGCAATGTTTGGTGAATCGGAAAATGTCGGAACATTTCTGTACCTATTTTTTGGATTTCTACTACGTAAGCAAACTTCCCACGTGAATCGGCGTTATACATGAGGCCCCAGGACAGAGAGTGAATACACACACTAGACAGAGATGCTGTTTGAGAAACCAATGTGAGTTTGGAAAATTGCACAATATACATTTATTTTAGTAGACCTCAACAATGGAATTATGATCAGTAGAAATGGCCGTGACATGGGACCTTTACTTTCATGCTCACAGTGACGATGCTGACATTCAGATGTTTACCATTAAGTTATTAGTTTCGACCTGATGATGGTAGTCGATGAAAAGTCACAGGATCACCAAAGTAATCACAACTTATCCTGAGTGTGTCATGAAGGTCTTTGCAAAATGTAGAGCCAATCCATCCGCTAGTTGTTGATAAAGGGAGTGTGTATGAGTGTGTGCTGTGTCGCCTACCCTTGTTGGTGGAGCGCTGTAAAGAATATGTGATCGGTCCTTTTGTTTACACACAAACGTCTAAAGAAAACAAAAGATCGAGAGCTTTGAGTCCTTATCTGTTGCTATGTTTAAAGCCAAATTACAAGTCACGGCAACCGCCTCCTTACTAGCAAATCTAAGCTAGCTAGCATTAGCATAGGTGTGTTCATCACATAGTTCTCCCTGGCAGACAGGCAGTTGTCATCACTCTCGTGAAGTAGGATTATTTTATATATAAAAATGCATTCATATTAGTTTATACATATTTATAATAAACCTACTTCATGTCAACAATGTTCCTGGACTGTCAGACGTGCTGTATGTGCAGTAGGCTACACGTAATGAATAATTGAGTATGTACGACGCGGTGTGTCAGTAGAGACATGACCAGCAACAGAATACTTAAATCCTAAAATCCTAATGTTTCAAATATGGAGGAGCATCCCAGCAGCCTCGATGTAATTAAAGAATTAGCAGACAGAGGAGAGCGGAGAAGCTATAGGGAAGGATAGCAGAGATAAACAAGGAGGCAAGTGAAGAGAGGGAGAGTGAAAAGATTGAGGAGGAGACCAGGAGGGGAATTCCCAGGAACCAGGAGGTGAGAGTTTGGCCTGAGGTGTGTAGTCCTCTGAGATGTTAGGCAACACCAGACCAGCTCCTCCATCTTCCTGACAGCTCCTCGCGCTCCCAATCCTTCACTGAGATCTGTCTTGATGAGCAGCTTCTTCCTTAGATGTCGTCGTTTTCTTTCTTCTTATATCCCCCCTCTCCTCTACTGCACAGACACCCTGAAGGAGGAGACATTACTCATCGGTCCCTTCCTCCTTTGTCCCCAAGAGCAACAGATATATTGTCATGCTGACCCTAACGATATACCTACAGGAAGCCAGGAACCTATAGGAATCTTAATCGAACCATTTCCCCCCCAAACCTTCACCAGATCCAGGAGAGGCTGCATGGAACAAACAAAAACTCTACGAGCGTAAAGCCAGGTTATTATCAATGCTAGCGTGTCATGATTGAATACATACTGCTGTGAGACTGCAAACACTTTAAACATGTCGGTTTTTCAAAAATAGTTTAAGGCATCATTTGTTAATACATTATTTTAAAGATTGCATTTATGAGTTGCAGTGGTGTAAAATAAGTAAATTAAGTAGGCTACTGTACGTAAGTACAATCTTGTAGTACCTGCACTTTACTTGAGTATTACCATGTTATGCTACTGTGTACTTCTACTCCACTACTCTTCAGAGGTACATGGTGTACTTTTACTCCACTACATGTATTTAATACCTTTAGTTACTTCACAGATCTGGATGAATGATGGTAAATCTAACCAAGTGTTGAATCAGACTTTAGTTCCACCTGGAGTGAATCCACCAGCTACCCTGCAGTCTACAAAGTACTTCAGACTAGCTGCACCTCCACCAGCTACCCTGCAGTCTACAAAGTACTTCAGACTAGCTGCACCTTCACCAGCTTTGAGAACACTTTCATGATCAATAATTATAAAACACATCATATATATTATTCTGAAATGGACCAATCTGCACAACGACTACTTTTACTGTCTTTAACTATATTTTGATGAGAATACTTTTCTACTTTCACTTGAGGAACATTTTGAATGCAGGGCTTTTACTGTAACAGAGTATTCCTACACTCTGGTACTTCTACTTTTACTCAAGTACAAGACCTGAGTACTTCTACTTTTACTCAAGCACAAGATCTGAGTCTACTTTTTTAGATGGACTTTTATTAATCCCTCGTGGGGAAATTGTTTCTCTGCATTTGACCCATCCTAGTGTTAGGAGCAGTGTGCTGCCATTTTGAACGGCGCCGTGTGGGGAACGGTACTCAAGTACAGGATCTGAGTACTTCTACTTTTACTGAAGTACAAGATCTGAGTACTTCTACTTTTACTCAAGTACAAGACCTGAGTACTTCTACTTTTACTCAAGTACAATACCTGAGTACTTCTACTTGTACTCAAGTACAGGATCTCAGTACTTCTACTTTTACTCAAGTACAAGATCTGAGTACTTCTACTTTTACTCAAGTACAAGATCTGAGTACTTCTACTTGTACTCAAGTACAAGATCTGAGTACTTCTACGTTTACTCAAGTACAAGATCTGAGTACTTCTACTTTTACTCAAGTACAACATCTGAGTACTTCTACTTTTACTCAAGTACAAGACCTGAGTACTTCTACTTTTACTCAAGTACAAGATCTGAGTACTTCTACGTTTACTCAAGTACAAGATCTGAGTACTTCTACTTTTACTCAAGTACAGGATCTGAGTACTTCTACTTTTACTCAAGTACAAGACCTGAGTACTTCTACTTTTACTCAAGTACAATACCTGAGTACTTCTACTTGTACTCAAGTACAGGATCTCAGTACTTCTACTTTTACTCAAGTACAAGATCTGAGTACTTCTACTTTTACTCAAGTACAAGATCTGAGTACTTCTACTTGTACTCAAGTACAAGATCTGAGTACTTCTACGTTTACTCAAGTACAGGATCTGAGTACTTCTACTTTTACTCAAGTACAAGATCTGAGTACTTCTACTTTTAATCAAGTACAACATCTGAGTACTTCTACTTTTACTCAAGTACAAGACCTGAGTACTTCTACTTTTACTCAAGTACAAGATCTGAGTACTTCTACGTTTACTCAAGTACAAGATCTGAGTACTTCTACTTTTACTCAAGTACAGGATCTGAGTACTTCTACTTTTACTCAAGTACAGGATCTGAGTACTTCTCCCCTCTGGAGTTGATACCTGTTGGATGCAGTCAGTCTCCGGGTCAGTGGACAGAACATGTAGTTCAGCATTGCTCTCGACTTCGTGACTGACAGACTGCAACAATATTTACAAACCCTGCCACAGATCCCTTCCTGCCCTGTATGAGCTGTGAGTGAGCGTGAGTGGAATAACTGAATTATTTCCGCCCCGTCGAGCTGCTGGGTGAAAGACAAACAGCCGCCTCTTTGCCAAACAATTGATCATAAAAAAGTGATGCGTATTCACGGCAGCACACAAAGACTGCTCATGGTTTGAGTTCAGTCAGGCGGAAGATACAGTGCGAGACAGATGTCATGAAACCTGCCGCCCAACAACGTTTGTGCTGCGCGTTACCGAGAAAAACATTTCAGATTCAGGTTATTCAGAGGCCAAGGGGAAGAAATACGCTCACAGCAGCGAGCAGTCAACTGTACACACATCTTTCAGTTTGTGTGTACAGACAGAGAGATCGAAATAACGTTTCCCACAATACAAAAACAAACATATATAAAAATATGTATCTACCTACAGTATATATATACACAATCAACAGACACAATTATACATATGCACACATTAACGGTACGTCCACACAGCAGCTTTAGACGAAACTTCCACCGCTTCTCCGCCCATTGACTTTGAAAGGGGATGACGTCACTTTTCCTCGCTTTTCGCCGAACTGCATTGTGGGGGAGCGAAGCGAAGATTTCCAGGATGTCCAGGATTTCCAGGATTCAAAAGTTGAGCAATGTTCAACTTTTGAAGCTGAGCTGGAAGCGTCAGCCAATCAAACACGTTTATGCAAATCTGCCAGTAGAAGCGCTAGCCAATCAAACCGCGTGTAAGCAGGGAGAACCAGACCGCAGTTCATTTCCTCATATTCCAAATGAGAAATTACGGTAGCAAATCACCCGGTTCTTTACGACCAGAACTATTAACGGGATCCAAACCGGAGGAACCAGGCATGGAGGGAGGTGGCAGAGACAGTGGGGGAAACTGGTAGGGTTTCGCCTGTTTGGGGAGTTTATATATATACATATATATATATATATATTGCTCGCATAAAATCCCCGTTTTTTTTTGCTTTGTATGTCGGGGGCGGGAGATTCATGTGATCGGTTGTTGGTCGCATTGCTCGCAAAAAATCCCCAAGCTGTCAGACACGCCCAGCTCCAAGACTTTCAAGATTTTTGAAAAGCTGCTGTGTGGACGTACCGTAAAACATACATACAAGCACAACAATCAATTTATACAAAATAACGGTCGCTTCAATATCTTTGAGAAATGTACATACTGTAAACACCATAAACATACAGATGAACCTGATGCCTGAGTGCATCACTTCAATCCTATCATCATCATTCAAATCGTCTCGTGAATCCAGAGTTCTCAAAGGAACGCCTTGCTGTGTGTTGCAGTGGAGAACAGGTGAGGTGTGATTGTTAAACCTGACGTCTGCAGACTGGTTCTCACTTACAGGAATGCTAATCCTCAAACATGCCACATTCTCGGCTCTTTCATGTAAACAGCAGATAAATAGTGAGCGTCTGTCAGTGGCCGCCGGCTGCTCTGGGCTGCGTGTCTTATCGTCGTATTGATCTGACATCCCAGGTGTGAGAGAAGAGAGCCGCCACTCAGGTAGGACTCAGCTCTGCACCCCGAGGACGGGCTGACACCTCGGTCTCCTCTAACTCACTTTCTGCTCCACCTGTAACCTGTTGGCCTCACTCACATTACTACATACTTCTGCTCACATGGAGAGAAACACCGGCTTCGTTTGAGACGAGTGAATGGATGCAGTACAAAGACTCATAATCTTATGCAGTGTATTTATAGTCAGAATATGTCTTTACACTTGATATAAGACATTTGAAGTGACTTTTATTTTGTATATATTTATTGTTGTGCTTTTATTTATGTCTTTAATGTGTGCATATGTACAGATGTGTCTGTTGATTGTGTATATATGTGTATAATATGCATATTTTTATATATTTGTATTCCTCGGGATTGCGGGAAACGTTAATTCGTACACACAAACTGAAAGATTGACAATAAAGTTGACTTTGATTAATAACTTTAAGAAGTAACAATGCAGTGAGATATAGGATCTTGTTTTTAGACGACGCATCTTAAGTATCTCGTTAAGACTCTTGGAAAAATCATATTTTCATTCAGATTAAATCTTTTTTTTACATTTTTATTTGAAAGTCACCAACTGACATCAGAAAACAGAAACATTTTGAGCATTTCTGGCTTATTTTGTTACCGCATTTGCTGATTCTGGTAAAAAATATAGATCCAAATACATTTTCCCAGCTAATTGGAGGTTCTGAATGATCTGAATATCCCATCTTAGTTCAATAGATCTTACCAAGTGCCACGGCTGGAGAGCAGAGTACGTAGGACCCAAATGCAGAAGACAGTGGGTGTTTCACAGGCCGTTTCTCAATCTCGAGGATACTGGCTTCCAAGCCAATATTTCAAGGATGCTAAGTCATCAAGTGGTCCGTTCCAATGTCCAGCATACTTGGAATTCCACCGAGGCCGCGTCCTTGGTTTGGGGGAAATTTCGAGGCTGCACATGTGTAGACTTCTCGTCCTTAAAATCCCCACAATGCTTTGCGCACGGACCAATTTCAAAAACCCTTGCGGCGAATGGCTGAACCGACGCAGCACACATTTAAATGTAAGTATGTAGTGGCGTAGAACATGTGTTGGTAGATATGTTACTTTGTTACATTCGTTTTCACCAAAAATGTGTTCCGTGAAAGTAAAGCAAGTTCATAATTAGATAGACATCGTGAGGTATTTATTTTCGGTACAGTTTGAAACCGTTAGAAAGAGTGACACACTTGTTAGCCTGTTCCATTCTTCTTCGTTTTCCGAAGCCGTGGCTTTGAAGCATACTGGCTTCGTTTCTGAAGGAGGTGACTTGGAAGTATGCGACTACCAAGCCAGCATCCTCGAGATTGAGAAACGGCCTCAATGTCGAGGAAGGCTGCTCCAGAGCCACTATTTCAAGCATACTACGTCATCGAGTCCCGCCGTAGGACTGTTCCAATGTTCAGCATACTTGGAATTCTACCGAGCCCGGCGTACTTTGTAGTGGGACATTTTGAGGCTGCACATGTGTATCCTCCGCAGTCTTAAAACCCCCACAATGCTTTGCGCACGGACCAATTTCCAAATCTTTGGCAGAAATCGCGCTCCATTTAAGGCGGGGCCTCGCATATGACGCACACCTGTTAGCCTGTTCCACAATTCTTCGTGTTCCGAGGCTAGGAAGGATTCTTACCTCGCTTCTGAAGCAAGTGACTCGGAAGACATGTCCTACCAAGGAAGCGTCCTCGACATTGAGAAATACCCAGTTTCTTTGAATCAAAGTGCGAGCACCAGGTGAACACAATCAGGTAATCAATCAGGAGGGAAACAGAGACAGGAAGCAACAACAGACAGGGGTTGAACACTTTTCAAAATAAAACAGGAACACAAACAGATCATGACACCAAGCTACACGTAATTTTCCTTTGTTCTCTTGGCAGATTTTTTTACTTATTTTTTTTTATTACATATTAACTTGTTGTTGGAGCAGCATGTTGTCCTGGAAGCCAGAGGGTTCTATGTCCACCTTTCTTTTAGACTCCTTTAACATTTTCATCCAAAAATGGTAAATAAAAACAATGACTGCATTCTGTAAAAAGATACAGGAACGTAAAAACGTGTGGATTGCATTTTTCTGCACATGTGACATGGCACAAAAGTAGAGGACTTTACATTATCACAACTCTAAATAAACATTCAGGGGAAAAGTGATAAGACTAATTCTGTCTTATCGTCTCTTTTTCATATCGACAGTATTATTTTACATTTAGATTGTTTTTACAGGATCCGTTCCCAAAACCAAAAGCTAGACGTCTTCGGTCAAACTAAATGTACTACCTATAGCTATATATCTTTCAACTACACCCCCACATAACTACGGGTGCTATTATATTTCAGCATTAGGTGTTGTTACCTGAATGCTAAAAACACATTTTCTGCCCCCCTGGTGTAAAGCAGCCGTCTGCATGTCTGTGCCAGCTGGTGACAAATGTGTTTCAGACTCACCTGAGCAGCAGGTCACAGAAGGACAAGCGTCTCTCACACACACACACACACACACACACACACACACACACACACGCACACACACACACACACACTAATGTAGCTGCAGACAGGTGTCAGCCATCTTTATTGCTTATGACAGAGCTTTTTCCCTGTGCTGCTGATGTCGTCAGGACCCCGCTGTTATTAATGAATAATGTCTGGCAGCAGGAGCTTAGGTTTCGGTGCAAGCTCAGAATATTTATAAAACAATAAACAAATCAGCGTCATAAGTCGGGGGGAAAACTCATATTACAGGCCACAACAGGGCCACAGGGCCTCCTGCAATGACAGACTGTGTAGACGAAGGCTGGCCACAAGCTTTATTCTCAAATATCAGGTTCATATAGTACTGCAGTGTTTGCTTCAGAAGGGGTTTCTTTATGAAAAAACCGCAATGTAAGACTTTTGAATAAAAAAAAAGAGCT
Source organism: Pseudochaenichthys georgianus (assembly GCF_902827115.2). Taxonomy (NCBI): domain Eukaryota; kingdom Metazoa; phylum Chordata; class Actinopteri; order Perciformes; family Channichthyidae; genus Pseudochaenichthys; species Pseudochaenichthys georgianus. The sequence goes on along the minus strand of NC_047514.1, from coordinate 520,550 downwards.
TTTCCTCCTGATGTCTGTTGAAGAGAAAATACATTTCAAGAAGAATCAGTTTTTTCCGCAAATGCATCTAGGGTTAGGGTTAGGGTTAGAATTTGTTTAGGTTAGAGAAGTTATAGTAATCAGGAAGGGTTTCAAATCACCCATGTCCAATGTTATCCGCCTATTACATGGCATTCATTAGTTCATTTGTGGCGGACAGGTCAAAATGCGCCCACCCACACGTTGCAAACGTTAAAGTAAGGCTTAACAAAAACCCAAAATGTGTTGTCCTCCATATCCCCTAAAATGTCTGAGCTTGTCTGTGTAAAGTGTGTCCTTAGAGTGGTGTTATCACAGGGTCAGGGGCACCTTAAAACCAGTGATTTAAACATGACAACAACGTCATCAATTCTAAATCGCCAATATCTGTTTAATATACAAATATCAATAATAATAATAATAGAGACACAAACATCAACATGGGTACTGGGTCAAATACAACAAAGTAAGAACAGATGGATGTGCAAACCAGATAGCTCACGTTAGAAAGATTTTGAATGCTAATGTAAAACGTTTGAAGCGCCATGAAGCCCCGGAGCCTGATTCTGCTCAGCCAGCAGCTGTGAGCCGGACCAGGCCAAATCCAACATCTCTCAATGAGGGAGGAACAGGAGAAGTACTGCCAGCAACTTTTCAGAGTGTTAAAGTTATTTTTTACAAGGGAAATCCAAGTTAAACAAAACATTAATCATAGCAGGATACTTGGATGCTGTTGAAAACACGTACAGTGTATGGCTTAATCCATAAAAAGATATCTATCTGTACAAAGCATGGCGCATTTGTATGTTTTTGCATCAAAAAAAGAGATTAGAAAACGTAGAAAATGCGTAGATCTTGTTATATGCATTTACATATCAAAATGTTACTCTCCGTACAAATAATTTAGGCATTCTCCAGAAGAAAAACAGGACCCAGAGGCTACACAAACAGAGGAAGAAATGGTGAAAGTTGGATTACACTGAGCTCTCCCATCTAAATACACATGGTTCATATCTTCTCCTCTAAATCCCACTTAGGTGCTTCTCAAACAGTGCTTCAGTGCGGAAATCCCAAGTTTGATACAAAATGGACCTTGTCCTCCAGACAAACTCAGCTTCTTCGGGACATGTTGCAGTGGAAGCATGCGCATGCTGTTCCAGGCAAAGATATGAAATGAAATATTACAGAAGCGAAGAAAGGGAGCATGCCACCCATCTGTCTAAGAGTTGGGGGAAATGGGGTTTAATGTGTGCTAAAATGCATTAATACACAGTTATATTCATGTTTGTGTCACATACTGTCTTAACCAACCAGTACAGTTTGCTAATACGAACCAGTTAGAATGTTTTTCTTAGACGGTGACGGTGTGGCCCAGTCCAACATATCTTTAAAACTAGATTGCTGTTAAATTTGGCATAACTGTTCAGAGGAAAATTCACAATACGTTTCAGCTCTTCGTCACCGTCTAGCAGGACGGCAACAATGTAGTATGTAGCCATCTGCTATCCACCTGGTGAAGAAGGAACTGAAGGCACGTAAAACCATTAAATGCCAATCTACCATGTGTACAATTTGCTTATTTATTATTTATCTTGAATGCTGAAATCTAGGCTCTGGTGTGAGTATTTTGTAATTAAGTCTTGTTGTCTGACCTTTCACCCTACAGGGCAACTTGGAGAGGGTCAGGGTGTCAAACCATTGCAAACTCATCACTGGGGTCCCTCAGGGCTCCGTCCTGGGTCCCCTTCTTTTTACTCTATACAACGATTTACTTGGTCATTCCCTCTCACGGCTTCACAGCTATGCAGATGATGAAAGGACTCTTCCATCCATGACCTTTCTATCAACATCTGACCCCTTTGTAGACTGCAAGGAATCTGGGTGTGACCCTTGACAACCAACTCCAACAACCTGCGGATATACTCTTTATAGCATTAGTGAGATATGTTTCCTACTAAGCCAGAGGGCGACACAGGTTCTGGTCAAAGCTCTTGTCGTCTCACTTCTTGACGGCTGCACCTCCCTTCTGACTGATCTACCTTCAAATGTCATCTGACCTCATGGCACTGATATTGGCGTACAGTGCTTTTAATGGATAAGATGCTTCCGACATCCAGGACAAGGTTGAACCAAACATTCCAGCATGTTCACTTTGTTCTGCTTGCTACTCCCTATTTCACATCTTCTGAAACAGACTAAAAACACACCACTGCACTTTTTCTTTTATTGCTTTTATTGCAGGTTAGTTTGGAGTAAAGTTTCCCCAAAATAAAATGAAATGAAATGTAAAAGGTGCTATTTCCCTGCTAGCTTTGGGCTGGTTTTTTTTATGAAGAGTGACTGCTGCTTTTGCTTAGACACATAACAAATCCCCTAATTCTGTAAAAACATGTTTTTTCATTTGCATGCCACACTATACATTTCCTTTAAAAGTTATGTGTGTGTGTGTGTGTGTGTGCGTGTGTGTGTGTGTGTGTGTGTGTGTGTGTGTGTGTGTGTGTGTGTGTGTGTGTGTGTGTATGTGTGTGTGTGTGTGTGTGTGTGTGTGTGTGTGTGTGTGTGTGTGTGTGTGTGTGTGTGTGTGTGTGTGTGTGTGTGTGTGTGTGTGTGTGTAAAAACATTTTTTTTCATTGGCATGCCACACTATACATGTCCTTTAAAAGTCTATATAAAATGTGGGACTCAACTGTTTCCTCAGAAAACAAAAGAGGCCCTTTACACAGTACATTATTTCCAGTGACTGTGCATGGGCTGAAGCAACACGCTGAGGTTCCTGCTGTCTTTGCTCATGGATTACAGAAACAAACCAAGGGATCTGGAGAGTAACCCAGGCATGCAGATGAAAAGATGTGCTCGCTCTAAACAGGTGGGACTATTTATTGTTTAATGAAAAGATGATTGCTTTGGGTTCTTTATTTCTGCTACCTCAAGTCATATGTGACAGAATCCTCAAGTCAAATCAAAAGTTTCTACTTAGAGTCACATTTCGTGGCAATAACTGCAGCTAGGGAACTGATAGATATTAAAAAGCCATGATTAAATATCAGAATACTACCATGTTTGTTGCCATGGCATATTTTCTGCTGGTCAACCAGATGGAGGGGAGTCTTCACCTTTGTCTAAAGCCACTGCCAGTGAAAAAAAGAAGCTTGGATAAACTTTGCGCAGGAACCCTGAGCAGCCTGGCTACCTCAGATCCTGCCAGAATGCCTGCAGTCACCCTGAGCTTCTGGATCAAGCAAAGCTGCCCCAGATCCCTGCAGATGCTCTGACCGCCTGTGAACTGCATCCAGATGCTCAAGATCTCGCCTTCCTGTCAGGATCCACACTGGAAGGACCAACAGTTCAAACATCTACTGCTGCTCGTCACTATTCCCAGCGCTGGAAAGTAATTAAGTACATTTACTCAAGTACTGTACTTAAAGGTCCCCTATCACAGTAGTTCTCAAATGGGGGTACGCGGACCCCTAGGGGTATGTTGGAGTACTGCAGGGGGTACGTGAGATTTATTTTATGTTAATGGGTAAAAAACATAATTAATGCATATACACAAACTACTAATAGTAGATTAACTACTTTCTTCAAAAGTTTACAGAAACTCTGGATAATAAAATGGGAAAAATAAACGGGGTGCTCTCTTTTCCTCTCCCTCTCCTGACAGCCCGTCAGTCTCGTGCAGCTCGCTGAACCTGTAATGACTAATGAGTGACCCGACAGTAAAAAATAAATATATTTATAACTAGTTTAGCTAGTTCCAGAGTAGATAAACTAGCTAAGTGTGTTAGGTCTAACTCTTACCGCCTAAACGCACCAGGAGCGTCTGCGCCGCGTTACGTTGCGGCTGCGCCATGCTGCGACCTCCTCCTGCGACCTAACACACCAGGCGCGTTTCAAAACGTTGCGGAAGCGGAGCGTCGTGTGTGCAGCCTCGCAGTTCTTAATGTAGTTGTTACCTTCCACTCCACAAACTGCAGCGACTAAAAACCGGGCCTTGTCCTTTCTGATGTTGTCCTTGTAAAAAGCATCGGTTACATCGTATAACATGGTGTGTTTCTCCACTTCCATTATGAACACCTCGTCGTCCATTGTGCGTATCGTAGTGGAGGTGTTGTGATGAAGGAGGGGGGTCTGCTAAATTAGTATATATGCGGGATGGGCCTGGCCCGGATGCTCACCTTTCCACTTCCTGCGAGGGGGGGGCTGCCTGCCCGACCTTACCTTACGGCTGCGCCGCGGCAAAAATGGGTTTCATCCTAATTTTAGAGAAGCGCTGCGCCGAGTCGCTTCTGGGACGCGTCTGAGCCGTAACGCGGCGCGTGTGGTGGAACAGCACCCATTGATTAGAGTGGCCGCGATCCTTACGACCGCCGCGGCGCGGCCGTAACGCGGCGCAGACGCTCCTGGTGCGTTTAGGGGGTGAGTGTATTTTGCTCCACTCAACGATCCGTCACAGCGGCGGAGCTGCGATCATGCAGAGCTGCGTGTTCTCCGTCAGCAGCAGCTGATCTGATGTCTCTCTCGCGTCCGGTTACTTCACTCGCGTCTATGTCCAAATCTATCAAATCTAGATAGTTCTAGTTAATGATATGACTGCCTGCTTTTCAAAAGGACCTAAACAATAAACAAAGTATAGCGCAGCATTATGCATATGTTTATATGAGGGGTCAAAATCCCATGCTCATAAAATGCTCATATATTTTTTTCTCTTCATTCCCCACGCCCCAGAATAAATAAATAAACCAATTTTAGGAAAAGTAAGGAAGTTTGAGCAGTGTGGGTTTTATATAAACAGAGTTACCCATATTTCAAAACGCAAAGTGTAATAGCTGCAGTTTGCCTCGCTGTCAGAATGACAAAGGTCATTGCAGCATTACCCATAATCCCCTCTGTTTCAGCCCTGTTTCCAAAGTGCTGATTCTCTGTCTGTTACTTTAGATGAAAACAAGGAGCCCCTCCCCACGCCCCTCTGAGAGACATTTGGTTACAAAGAACTCAATGGAGCTCTAGAGGAGATTCAGGTGATAAGGGGGGGGGGGGGGGTTACCTTGTTGCTGATTGGCTAATGGTTACACAAGACAACACATCGTTATGACATCATAAAGTGGCCAAAATCGGATCAGCTCATTTTCAGACAGGTTTTTATAGAAATGGATCAAAAAGAGAGAAAATCTTTGTTCCTGAAACTTTCAGAGTCTCTTTCCACAGAGGGGACACATGTTGATGTGGAAGAGACATGAAGAAGAGGGGACACATGTTGATGTAGAAGAGACATGAAGAAGAGGGGACACATGTTGACGTAGAAGAGACATGGAGAAGAGGGGACACATGTTGATGTAGAAGAGACATGAAGAAGAGGGGACACATGTTGATGTAGAAGAGACATGGAGAAGAGGGGACACATGTTGATGTAGAAGAGACATGAAGAAGAGGGGACATATGTTGATGTAGAAGAGACATGAAGAAGAGGGGACACATGTTGATGTAGAAGAGACATGAAGAAGAGGGGACACATGTTGATGTAGAAGAGACATGAAGAAGAGGGGACACATGTTGATGTAGAAGAGACATGAAGAAGAGGGGACACATGTTGATGTAGAAGAGACATGAAGAAGAGGGGACACATGTTGATGTAGAAGAGACATGAAGAAGAGGGGACACATGTTGATGTAGAAGAGACATGAAGAAGAGGGGACACATGTTGATGTAGAAGAGACATGGAGAAGAGGGGACACATGTTGATGTAGAAGAGACATGGAGAAGAGGGGACACATGTTGATGTAGAAGAGACATGAAGAAGAGGGGACACATGTTGATGTAGAAGAGACATGAAGAAGAGGGGACACGTGTTGATGTAGAAGAGACATGAAGAGGGGACACATGTTGATGTAGAAGAGACATGAAGAAGAGGGGACACATGTTGATGTAGAAGAGACATGAAGAAGAGGGGACACATGTTGATGTGGAAGAGACATGAAGAAGAGGGGACACATGTTGATGTAGAAGAGACATGAAGAAGAGGGGACACATGTTGATGTAGAAGAGACATGGAGAAGAGGGGACACATGTTGATGTAGAAGAGACATGAAGAAGAGGGGACACATGTTGATGTAGAAGAGACATGAAGAAGAGGGGACACATGTTGATGTAGAAGAGACATGAAGAAGAGGGGACACATGTTGATGTAGAAGAGACGTGAAGAAGAGGGGACACATGTTGATGTAGAAGAGACATGAAGAAGAGGGGACACATGTTGATGTAGAAGAGACATGAAGAAGAGGGGACACATGTTGATGTAGAAGAGACATGAAGAAGAGGGGACACATGTTGATGTAGAAGAGACATGAAGAAGAGGGGACACATGTTGATGTAGAAGAGACATGAAGAAGAGGGGACACATGTAAAGCGTCTTTGAGCATTAGGAAACGCGCTATAAAAATCCCATGTATTATTATTGTTATTATTAAGTATAAAATGTATGTACTTGCACTTACATATTTTCACATTAAGGTACTTTATCCTTTTACTCTACACTGTGTGAGCAAATATGGGCATAGCTCCACATGGGTCACATCCCGACCGCTAACTGGGCCGTGACATAATGTTTGTGTTTGGTGTTGTTGTCTGTCGCCTAAAGGCAAAGTAAACAGCTCTTAAAGTGGTTCAGTGAAGCTGTTGGGACACATTGCAGTTGCAGCACCGCTAAGCACCGCCTCTTGTCTGTCAATCAAATCAGTGTGCTTTGCTCAACATCTCATTGGTGTTCATTTGGTCTAGGGCAGGGGTCTCAAACTCAAGGCCCGGGGGCCAAATCCGGCCCGCGACTACATTTTATGTGGCCCTGCAAGAGCTTGCAAAGAATATAATACGTTTATTATACGGTTACGTACCACTTTACAGAAGCAGGTAGCCCATAAACGACATGGCCCACAATGCATCTCGTGTTGTGACATGCGCACTGAAGAGACTTGCAATTATTTGCCCTGGACTTCTGCTTTCAGACGTAGTTAAAGTTATTATCCTATCCGATAATAATCCAATTCAGAGGCAATAATGTAATATAATACATTATATATATATATATATATATTATATATATTTATATAGTTACAACCGGCCCTTTGAGTGCAACCTTTATGCGAATGTGGCCCGCGATGAAATTGAGTTTGACACCCCTGGTCTAGAGAGCTACTTCCATTTATCACGTGATCATTGCAGAACGTGCAATAAAGGAAGATCAAGAAAAGCTCCGTTTTTATTGAATTCATGTCGCGGTCATTTTGACAAATGATTACAGAAAAATAGCAGTAATACATTTCTTTACTGTTTCATAATCAGTGAATATATTGAACTCCTGAGGTTATCTATTTATGGATGGAGTCCATCCATACATTCTTACGTCAACAATGGTGTATTCTCTATTGTGTATTCAAGAAAAGATCACATTCAGTAAAACTATGCCATCACCTCTAACATACTGAACAGGACCACATCGTTGTATAGTTTCACTTTGAACAGCTGCTCGGTTAGCGGGAGGAGACAGGAAGACATGATGTCGCTGCAGGAAGTGAGAGCATTGCAATGTTTAGAATAATTGGGACAGAAAGGTATAAGTATTCAATAAGTCAGAATATAAATCACATTATAATTAGGAAAGTGATGAGTGTAATTAAACGTCCTTATAGCTGGTTAAAGTAAAGCGTATGTCTCAGATGTGAGGGGACTAACATACTTTCATAATTTCTCTGTGTGCCACAAAAATCCAAATTATGTTTGTGTGTGTGTGTGTGTGTGTGTGTGTGTGTGTGTGTGTGTGTGTGTGTGTGTGTGTGTGTGTGTGTGTGTGTGTGTGTGTGTGTGTGTGTGTGTGTGTGTGTGTGTGTGTGTGTGTGTGTGTGTGTGTGTGTGTGTGTGTGTGTGTGTGTGTGTGTGTGTGTGTGTGTGTGTGTGGACAACAGCGAGAACAAATATGAAAATACGATACAAATGGTCTCGAGTGAACTTTAAATTACTATGTCATGTATGTATCAAATAAAGATCTTAAAATGTTTAAAACTACAACACATACAAGGACAGCTTTACTCGCATTTATATATCAGTGTCTCCAAATAAAATTCCAACTGGACTGTTGAGTTGTTTAATACAACAGCTCCCTCTTCTGGTGTCATACACATACTGCACTACAACGTCCTGGTTTCTCTTCCTCAGTCAGCGACATGACCTCCTGTTCCCATGACATGACATTCATATATCCCAGAGGATGCTGCGTCTGTTTCTGCTGCAGCTGTTGTTCTCCAGGGTCCTTCATGTGATGCCCTCTCTCCAGTAAACTACAGCTCAACACCAGAGGTCCTGAAGGTTGGTTAGGAACTGAGCAAAACTCAAAGAGAGCGTAAACTGCTCCAAGTGGTGGTGGCAGGAATGCAAACATGAAAACAAAATGTGAAAACAACTATGAAAACATAATTGATATCGTATGTGAGTAGTTTGGAGAGATGCCAATTGGCCGTGCCAAGTTGCCCTTGAGCAAGGACCCCAAAACAGGGGGGGGGGGGAGGAGATCTATAAACCAAGAACAGGTAAGGTGAGCTCTCTTTCAGTCCCTGTACCCCTTTTATCAGCAAGATGACCGCCACCATGTATTTACCTTTCTTATGGATGTAGGTGTTGCTGGTGTCCCTTGACTTGCAGTGTTCACTTCAGACACTAAGCCTATTTCAAACGGTTATTTCTGAGTAACCGAATATTTATTAACACATACACAAGAACATAATACAAATAGGAATAGTCAACAAGTAGACCACATCGTGACATAACATATTGTGGTATGTCGTAAGAGGAAACAATGCGAACACTGAAACATTGACTTGAATTAAATGTATTATGTCAACAGATTTCACATAACTGCATTAGGTTAGTTGAAAGCAATAATATTAACTTTAAATACAAAATATTAGGTTCAACTTAAAGGTGGGGTAGGTAGGTAATTTTGGAGAAACCAGCTCGAATGCGCTAGAATTTGAAAATACACAACCGGAGAAAATCTGCCCCTTCCTCACAGAGCCCCTCCTCCAACACACACGAACGCGCACATGACCAATGAGGGCACGAGATAAGTTTGTGCCCCGATGGAAGGCTGACAGGCAGGTAGGCCATCCAGTCACTTTAGCCGGCTCAGATGATTGGTCGTGCTTTTTACAGTACTACGGCTTCCACAGATGACATTTCTTGATGGATTTTTTTGCCAAAGCACTTAAGATATTCATTGCTATCGGGATGTTATTATTATTCAAATATTTTTATTGATTTTCCACATATATCAAACAGCAGCACTCAGCATTCAAAAATACAGCACACACAGAAAGTATACAACATATCAATTGACATCCAGAAGAGATACAAAATATGTATATAGAAAGTAAACGTACACATACATTATGAAATTAAAAACTACATGGTTAAAGGTGGGGTAGGTAAGTTTGAGAAACCGGCTCGAGATCGCTAGAATTTGAAAATACACAACCGGAGAAAATCTGCCACTTCCTCACAGAGCCCCTCCTCCAACACACGTTGGCTACGTTATTTCAATGTTAGAGAATTCGTTCTCAAAGTAGGACAGAAATGGTTGCCAGACCTTATAGTACTTTGATAGAGCCCCGGGTAGTGTGCTTTAGCCGCTCAGGTTTCAGATGGGACATTACTTCCTCCACCTTGTGAGACGGCGGTGAGAGAATGCCTGCTATCGGGATGTTAAGAGCATTCCATGGAATATAACAAAAAGTGTATCTCAGCCGGTTTCTCAAACGTACCTACCCCGCCTTTAATATCATTGTTTTCAAGTAACCTGATGTGTAATCTGTTGAAATCATACATTTCATTAAAGTCAACGCTTCAGTGTTGTCCGTGTAGGAACCTGGGAAACATGTGGTTTTGACACATGGTGGTTTTGGTGATGGGATGAAGAGGAGACTGGAGATCTGGAGGTGAAACAGGATGAGAGTTGCTGCAACAATATCGCCTAAAACGACAGCGAACAGCAGCAGAGAGGAGATTACGTTTGGCAGCAAACACATGATTGGCTCAGAGATTGTGGCCAAATCTAGTAAACAGCGGAGAATAAATGAAGCATAAAGATGGTCCCTCTGATTGAACTGTCCCTCCTCTCAAAGGAGGAGGCTGATCGCCGCTCTCAGCATTATCACTTTTCTAAACTCTGACTGGGAGTCGCAGCAGGTGACTTAACGAGCACAAAGAAGTCGTTAAAATATATTTTTATTTGCAACAATTCGATTTTCATCCAGCTTGTTTTCTATCGTAACGGAACATTTAATTTCCTGGATTATTAGGACATGATTTAAAATGTATTTGTGATGTATTGATTTCAGAACTAACCTTCTTGTATTCTAGCCTGTTCATGTTGTTGTTGTTGATGTTGTTGTTGTGTTGTTTTCAGGATGGAGAGCAGGCAGGCGCTGTGTTTGAAGGAGCTGTGTCCGGTGTGTGGAGATCACGTCTCGGGTTACCACTACGGGCTGCTCACCTGTGAGAGCTGCAAGGTACTTTTATCATCCCATTTAAAAACTGCTTTGGACGACTGTATCATCTGTATATCTGTTTTAAAGTTTAGTCTAACTTATGCTGTATATTTTGTATCGAGTATCTTTAGGTATTGTTATATTTCATTTGATTGTATGTGCAATGCCTTGTTTAAATGCTTCTGTAACAAAACAACAAATTAGGGATCAATTAAATCAATATAAACTAATACTTTTAAAATGTATAATTTGTTTTTAGGATGACTTTACAACATCCGTCCATGAACAGCCTCTTTCAAAGAATTTGGCATTTTAAAAGATGAATAAAGTTTATCTGTTTATCTATCTTGGCTAACGTGCGCTGTCCCTGCTACAGAAACGCATACTCAGAAGTACTCAGATCTTGTACTTGAGTGAAAGTAGAAGTACTCAGATCTTGTACTTGAGTAAAAGTAGAAGAACTCAGATCTTGTACTTGAGTAAAAGTAGAAGAACTCAGATCTTGTACTTGAGTCAAAGTAGAAGTACTCAGATCTTGTACTTGAGTGAAAATAGAAGTACTCAGATATTGTACTTGAGTAAAAGTAGAAGAACTCAGATCTTGTATTGAGTAAAGGTAGAAGAACTCAGATCTTGTACTTGAGTGAAAGTAGAAGTACTCAGATCTTGTACTTGAGTAAAGGTAGAAGAACTCAGATCTTGTATTGAGTAAAGGTAGAAGTACTCAGATCTTGTACTTGAGTGAAAGTAGAAGTACTCAGATCTTGTACTTGAGTAAAGGTAGAAGAACTCAGATCTTGTACTTGAGTGAAAGTAGAAGTACTCAGATCTTGTACTTGAGTAAAAGTAGAAGTACTCAGATATTGTACTTAAGTAAAAGTATAAGTACTCAGATCTTGTGCTTGAGTAAACGTAGAAGTACTCAGATCTTGTACTTGAGTAAAAGTATAAGTACTCAGGTCTTGTACTTGAGTAAAAGTAGAAGAACTCAGATATTGTACTTGAGTAAAAGTAGAAGTACTCAGATCTTGTACTTGAGTAAAAGTAGAAGAACTCAGATATTGTACTTGAGTAAAAGTAGAAGTACTCAGATCTTGTGCTTGAGTAAAAGTAGAAGTACCAGAGTGTAGGAATACTCTGTCACAGTAAAAGTCCTGCATTCAAAATGTTCCTCAAGTGAAAGTAGAAAAGTATTCTCATCAAAATATAGTGAAAGACAGTGAAAGTAGTCGTTGTGCAGATTGGTCCATTTCAGAATAATATATATGATATGTTTTATAATGATTGATCATGAAAGTGTTCTCAAAGCTGGTGAAGGTGCAGCTAGTCTGAAGTACTTTGTAGACTGCAGGGTAGCTGGTGGATTTACTCCAGGTGGAACTAAAGTCTGATTTAACACTTGATTCTACTTAGAATATATGGAACATGCTTTCTTCAGTGGACCTCTCCTCCTCCTCTTCCTCTTCCTCACTCTCAGGGCTTTTTCAAACGGACGGTTCAGAACAACAAGCAGTACGTGTGTGCGGAGCAGCAGGAGTGCACCATCGACCGCGGTCAGAGGAAACGCTGTCCGTCCTGCAGGTTCCTCAAGTGTCTCCATGTGGGCATGCGACTGGAAGGTGAGGAGCGGCTATGGAGACACAGTTATATAAAGAAAGACGTAATCATTACTGTTACAAACATTTCTTTAAAAAAAACTAACTGTTTGCTGTAAAGGGATCATATTTTATTTGTTCTGTTTTTAATACAGCAGATGAGATATGTTCATAACATAGTGTGTGTGAGCTTAAAGGTGGGGTAGGTAAGTTTGAGAAACCGGCTCGAGAGATCGCTAGAATTTGAAAATACAAAAATATAGAAAATATAGAAAATCTTCCACTTCCTTATAGAGCCCCTCCTCCAACACACACGAACGCGCACATGACCAATGAGGGCACGAGATAAATTTGTGCCCCGATGGAAGGCTGACAGGCAGGGAGGCCAACCAATCCGTTTAGCCGGCCCGGCTAAACGGATTGGTTGTACTTTTTACAGTATTACGGCTTCTACAGATGAAATTTTTTTATGGATTATTTGTCAAAGCACTTCAGATATTCATTGCTATCGGGATGTTAAGAGCATTCCATGGAATATAACAAAAAGTGTATCTCGAGCCGGTTTCTGAAACTTACCAACCTTTAACTGTGTGTATTAAACAAAAATGGAGAATTTTCTTTTGGCTCAGATTTTATTTCTGCTTTTTTAAATTGTAGTATGTGCTCATGTGTTTCACTGTTGGTGTAGGTTTTCCTATGATACAATCAACATATCTTGGTTTCTTCTTTTTGTACGGTCACGTTGTTCTGTTGTCTTACATAATACACTCTTGAATTTATTTGCATTGCATTTAATATCCAAAAGTAACGGAGAGTAATCAGATTACATAGCTTTTACCTTTTGATACTCAGATTAGGTTACAGATACAAAATCTTCCCTGGTAACTGAATGCATCTTAAAGTAACCCTCCCAATCTTATATAAAGTATTAATATGGAAGAGCATTAGGGCCACACGAGTTGGGATCATGTGACCAAAAGTTTAATTCAATAAAACAATCTGAAAATAAAGAAAAACTATCTGAAAGGAAATACTTTCTTTTTATTGAATTCTGCAATTCAGAACTCAATGTCTGTTTTCACTTATGACCAAAAGTAAAACGAGCTAAATTCAGATTTTCAGAATTACAAACAACACAGATTTTTTTAAGTGATAAATTAGCACCGTGTGTTCTCAATAAATCCACTGCTCTCCGCAGCTGTTCGAGCCGACAGGAAGCGAGGAGGCAGAAACAAGTTCGGCCCGATGTACAAACGAGATCGGGCCCTAAAGCAGCAGAGAGACGCTCTGATTCAAGATGGAGGATTCATACTGGACAGCGGCTCCTCCACCCACCACAGGAACTTGACCTTCACCACTGACTTCCACCCTCTTCCCATGATTCCCAGCACCTCGCTCCCCACAGCACAGCCTCCACACCTGTGTTCACTCCTGCCATCCACCCAGTACCAGAGCACCTCCTTCTCAAACTGGAAATCCCAGCACTCCAACAACGGCTCACCAGGACCCAGAGATGGCAAAAGTACACACATCCTTTACTCAAGTAGAAGTACAGATACTCGTGTTTAAAAATACTCTGGTGAAAGTAGAAGTACTGACTAAACTTCTTTAGGTATTTGTGTTCAACATGTGAGAAGTAGAAAGTACAGGTATTTGTGTTCAACATGTAAGAAGTAGAAAGTACAGGTATTTGTGTTCAACATGTAAGAAGTAGAAAGTACAGGTATTTGAGTTCAACATGTAAGAGAAGTAGAAAGTACAGGTATTTGAGTTCAACATGTAAGAAGTAGAAAGTACAGGTATTTGGGTTCAACATGTAAGAAGTAGAAAGTACAGGTATTTGAGTTCAACATGTAAGAAGTAGAAAGTACAGGTATTTGAGTTCAACATGTGAGAAGTAGAAAGTACAGGTATTTGTGTTCAACATGTAAGAAGTAGAAAGTACAGCTATATGTGTTCAACATGTAAGAAGTAGAAAGTACAGGTATTTGAGTTCAACATGTAAGAAGTAGAAAGTACAGGTATTTGAGTTCAACATGTAAGAAGTAGAAAGTACAGGTATTTGAGTTCAACATGTAAAAAGTAGAAAGTACAGGTATTTGAGTTCAACATGTAAGAAGTAGAAAGTACAGGTATTTGAGTTCAACATGTAAGAAGTAGAAAGTACAGGTATTTGAGTTCAACATGTAAGAAGTAGAAAGTACAGGTATTTGTGTTCAACATGTAAGAAGTAGAAAGTACAGGTATTTGAGTTCAACATGTGAGAAGTAGAAAGTACAGGTATTTGAGTTCAACATGTAAGAAGTAGAAAGTACAGGTATTTGTGTTCAACATGTAAGAAGTAGAAAGTACAGGTATTTGAGTTCAACATGTAAGAAGTAGAAAGTACAGGTATTTGAGTTCAACATGTAAGAAGTAGAAAGTACAGGTATTTGTGTTCAACATGTAAGAAGTCAAAGTAAAAAGTGGTCAGAAAAATAAGTAGTGGAGTAAAGTACTGATACCAGAAGAATGTACTTAAGTACAGTAACAAAGTATTTGTACTCCATTACTTCCCACCAGGCCCTTCTTCTAGGATCCACTCCTTCTCTCCACCAGCTCCCAGCATGCCTCAGCTGGTGATGGAGTTCCTGCGCTGTGATCCAGATGAGCTCCAGCTGCAGAGTAAGATCTCTGCTCGGATCCTGCAGGAGGAGGAGAACGGGACCCCAAACACCTTCAGCCTGATGTGTGTCATGGCCGACCAGACGCTGTTCTCCATCGTGGAGTGGGCTCGCACGTCCATCTTCTTCAAACAGCTGAAGGTAAGACATGTATCAAAGTCAAAGTCAACTTTATTGTCAATCTTTCAGTCTATGGTACAGACAGACAGATCGAAATACTGTTTCCCACAATCCCGAACACAAAAACTAAAATATATAAAAATATGTATGCAAATTCCTTCTCATTCAATGGTTTTTGTTTATTTTGTATTTAGTTTTACTTTGTAGATTAATACTGAAGACATCAAAACTATGAAAGAACCAACACATTCTCACTCCCAACTCGTCACATATTGACGATCGGTCAGGGCCCCTTCACGTCACCCTATTATGCACTGGGTACCCCTCGAGCGTCAGTTGTCAACGGGCAGGGCGTCCCATAGCAACGTGGTCTCACCAAAATACGTGAAATGAACACAACTCCTTAACACAGCATTACGTGGTGGGGACATTTCTGCAACGTCCCGCAGTGAGCTTAATGTTGTTTTCTACTCTATAAAACGTTTTTAAAATCGACTTTATTATGGAGGTTATTCCCTATCTTTATTCAAGAGCGTGTTCTTTCAATTTGAGAGCATGATTGATTGATTTCACGTTCGTATTTTGTATTTCTTAACCCTGTCCTTGCGCTTAGATTTGCTCAGCTTCTGCTCAAACTGTACGCTTGCACTCAGATATATTGCTGCTTACAGATTTCCAGTTTTCCAGTTTCAAACCTTCTCCTCGCACTCGGGCTGCTTCTGTGCGCTGCTGACTGCGCTTGTCAAATGTCCGCTCTCAGATTTCAGTGCGTAATAACTAGAGTCCGGTTCTGTGCCAGTTTATTTCAAACAAGCGGTTGGGTTCTGTCTTCTCTAATTACAGACCCATCTCGAAGCTTCCTTTTATTTCAAAAATATTGGAGAAAACCGTGCTCTTACAGCTGCAGTCTTTTATACATGCACACAATATTTTCCAATCCGGTTTTAAAGCGCTTCACAGTACTGAGTCTGCCCTTCTAAGAGTATTCAATGGTTACTACAGACTCCGGTGACTCTGCCATCCTTATGCTCTTAGACCTCACAGCTGCCTTTGATACGATTGGCCACCCCATCCTTATCTCTCGTCTCGAGCACTGTGTGGGTATCAGGGGCGCTGAGTGGTTCAGGTCCTATCTGTCCCAGAGATCTTTCTCTGTTAGGCTTGGTGACTTTACATCCTCTTCTGCCCCCTTATCCTGTGGAGTTCCCCAAGGTTCTATGTTGGGGCCTATTTTATTTTCCTTATACCTTCTCCCCCTTGGACTGCTTTTTAGAAAATATGGCGTCTCCTACCACCTTTATGCGGACGACTCCCAATTATATCTACCCCTAAGAAAAAACACTAGCTCTCTGATGCCCCTGGTTGACTGTCTTGATGACATAAAGGCCTGGATGGCGCTAAACTTTTTGAAAATAAATGAGAGCAAAACGAAGGTAATTGTGTTTGGACCAAATGGTGATGTCCCTTCCATTGACCAAAACCCATGGTCACAAACCTGGGTGTCAAAATCGACAGTGCTTTTAAATTAGATAAACAGATAAACTCTGTGGTTAAATCCAGTTGTTTTCACTTGAGGCTCCTGTCCAAAATCAAACCGGTTTTATCCTTTTTAAACTTTGAGCGTGTAATTCATGCCTTTGTTTCAACTCGTTTAGATTATTGTAATGCACTTTATGCCGGCCTAAATAAGACTTCGCCGGCCCGCCTGCAGCTTGTACAAAACGCTGCGGCGCGGCTGCTCACAGGAACCCGCAAGTTTGACCACATCACACCAGTTCTGGCTTCGCTCCACTGGCTTCCGGTCCATTTCAGAGTCCATTTTAAGATTTTATTGTTTGTTTTTAAATCTCTTAATGGGCTGGCCGCAGAGTACATCTCCGACCTCTTACAGGTGTACACCCCCTCAAGGGCTTTGAGGTCGGCTGATCAGCTGCTGCTTGTAGTCCCAAAAACAAAGAAAAGGACCAGGGGAGACCGAGCGTTCTCATCGGTAGCCCCCAGGCTCTGGAACGACCTACCCCCTCATGTTAAATTGTTGCCCACTCTTGAAGCTTTTAAGTCCCGCCTAAAGACCCACCTATTTTCCCTCGCTTACCAGTCAGTCTGAGCTGTGTCATACCTATTTGTATGCTTTCACTGTCTGTCCATAGCCTTTATGTGCCTTGTATTTATTCTTATGTGTGCTTTTTTATCTATTCGTGTAATATTATATTTTATTATAATGTTATGTTCATTGTGAAGCACTCAATGTTTTTAAACTGTGCTATATAAATAAAGTGGATTGGATTGGACATATGGAATTATCTAGTTAACAAAAAAGTGTTAAAAAATCCAGAATATGAAAAAAAACATTGACTTCAAGACAAGGGACCCCAGAAGTGGTAAAATGCTGACTCGCATAGGTTTGAGACTCATTCCTGCACCATGCTGCAAACAATGGCAATCCCTTTGGATATCAATGTATAACGGGAAAACAGTGGAAAAAGTAAATGAATAAAGTTTGACTTCCTCTTTGGCCTCAGTGTTACATTATACCTGCGAATTGTGTCATTGTAAGAATGCCAACATGCATGACAGTTGTATAAGTTGGATGTAGCTCAGATAAGACGAGAGGATGTTGTCGATAAGGCGATTGTCTCCGTGCTCCCAGGTGGACGACCAGATGAAGCTGCTGCACAGCTGCTGGAGCGATCTGCTGCTGCTGGACACCGTCTGCAGGAACGTGCTGCAGGGCCGAGAGAACAGCCTGCTGCTGGTCACCGGACAGGAGGTCCTTCTGCCGCTCTTTCTGTTTTGTATCATTTATTAACAATGAAAAGACGTTTCACAAACCAAAAGGAGCGAGCAATTTCCACACAGCACGGGGACGTGGTGGGGTGTTCATTTCTAGTTCTAATGTTTTACGCTTATTATGATATTATATTTACACAGATAGCATCCACATTGTTTGGAGAGACGGTGATACAATTCTCCCATTTACTTCAGAGGGTCTTCTTGTATTCCTTCCTGCTTCCAAAACCCATTGCAAAGTTTCTGTTTTATAATACTTATTATGTCATCTCATTGTTAGGACTAGATACTAATCTTACTTTTATTTTACAGGTCTCATGTTTTATGGTAATAAAAACCTTTACAATGTCCAAAATCTTTTAAAAGGACCAGTATATTGGAAAGGAAATCATGTAACTGCACATGCTCTGTGAACACTGCTGCTATTTTTTCTGCAATTATTTAGAGATGATATTTATGCTGGGTTTTGTCAAAAAGAAAACGTGGACTGACATGAGATTTTGAGAGTGATTGTGTACATTTTAGGGAAGCAAAACATAACCCTTACACACGTAATCCCAGGAGGTTGGACCTGTGCATATGAAAGCTGTGCAATGCAGAGGGATTCAGACTGTCCTCATGTCAGTTCGTGTCTCGTTGTCCAGGTGGAGCTCTCCTACGTGGCCTCTCATGCCGGTCTCACCCTGGCCAGTCTGCTCCAGAGAGGACAGGATCTGGTGGAGAAGCTGCTCATCCTGAAGGTGGACCGTCAAGAGTTCGCCTGCATCAAGTTCCTCGTCCTCTTCAACCCAGGTTGGTGACAACAGATTCAAAGATATCTATGGGGTCTTTAGTCCATAATCTGGATCCAAGGGTTGTTTTTAAGTCTCTAAATTAATCACATGTTCATTAAGGGTCTAAAATGTATTATCACTTTTGAAACGCCAAGGGTGCAAGTACATTTGCTTCTTGCACAATTGGTTTACTTATTTTAACAACGAAAAGCTTCTCTGTAATAACTCAAGGGTTCTTTACGTGATTTCAGGTAAACTTACTAAGTACAAGACCTACGTTTTATTTTAACATGATTTTACTTTACTTGAGTATTTCCTTTTTATGCTGCTGTGTACTTCTACTCCACTTAATTTCACAGGCAATATTGTACTCTTTAGTCCACTCAAACACAGGATATGCTTATATTATATAATGCTGCTTATCATGTATTATACAAAAGTCTCTAATAAATAAATAAAAAACGAAATCTGTCTTAAAGGGGACGTATCAGGCAAAATGCACTTTGTGATGTCTTTTCTACATCAACATGTGTCCCCGGTGCGTCGTCAGAAAATAAAACCCCCTCTCTTTTCCTCCGTACCCAAATCTCTAAAAACGGGGAACAACGGAGCTGATCCAGATTTGCGTCCGATATGACGTAATATCTGAAATGTGGACCCACGGGCCAATCAGAAACGTCGCTATCAGAAACAATGCCCGACTGTTTTGGACGTAATATGGTCGCTGTTTACATTAGCATCGCTAACACTCAGAGCTAACCTGTACTGGAGAGCATGTGTGTGAAGAAGCAGGAAGTAGAAAGGAACTCACCTTGTGGTGTAACCGGCAAGAGAGAAAGCCTTTGAGCTCCAGACTGTTTCAGATCCTTGATGATCCATGATATGGCGTTTCATCACGGCAGCATTTAGTTTAGACGGTAGCTGCCGGGTCCCGCATGAGCTCAGACCCCTCCTCTTTAAAGCTTTATCCCCAAATCAGCACTTTAGAAACAGGAAGTGAAACAGAGGGATATGAGGCATGGCTAGAACGGGTGATCTGTTTGGTATTTTGAGCAAAACACTTCATAGACATGTTTTTAATATATTTGTATATATCTGAGACCTAGATAGGTGATTGGTGACCTTTAAAATCCACAAACTTCAAGATTTAAATGTTTTTACCTGTATTTGTAAACTATTAAAAAAAGAAAATCATTTAATATTCCACAATAACATAATACTTTCAAAACAGCCATGGTGCATAAAGGGTACTTTTACTTTTGATATTTACATTTAGCTGGAAAAACTTCTACTTAATTAAAATGTTGAATTCTGGACTTTCACGTGAAATATTTTCAGAACTAAGTATTTCTACTTTTACTGAAGTAAAGGATCTTCTGCCACCCGTTATATAGTCCTCCACTGTCCACTTACTGGACATTTGTATTTCTACATGTACATTTTCCACATGTACATTTTCCACATGTACATTTCAGAAATATTTTGGATTGTTTATTTCGAGTGTTTTAATTTCTCGTATACATTGCCTTGTCTTTTTATGCTGCTGCAACGCAAAGAATTCCCAAATTGGGATCAACAAAGTACTTCTTATCTTTATCTTATGATCCTAACATGTTTGACGGCTTTTCGTTCATTCATTGCTCATTCTTCCTCTGTTGCCGGGCAGATGTGAAACAGCTGGAGGACCCTCAGTTTGTTGAGAGTGTGCACGAGCAGGCTGAATCCTCCCTGCTGGAGTACACACTGAGCACCTCCTCTCACCTGATTGGCCGCTTCGCTCACCTGCTGCTCTGTCTGTCTGAGATCCGCTCGCTCAGCACCCTGGCCGAAGACTACCTGTACTGCAAACACCTGAGTGGGGGGGCCTGCAACAACCTGCTCATCGAGATGCTGCACGCCAAGCGCAGCTGTGCATGAGTCCGAATCAGAATCCCTTTATTCGTCCCCCTGAGGATTTGTTACAGCGATGAGCCAAATACAGCCTAATGTTAAAGGTCCCCTATCGTACTGTTCTTCATCCATATATCACAGGTCTCAGATATATCCAGAGCCTGTCTCTGATTGGCTGAATCACCAAACAGATCATTGCAGCATTACCCATAATCCCCTCTGTTTCAGCCCTGTTTCCAAAGTGCTGATTCTCTGTCTGTTACTTTAGATGAAGATAAGGAGCCCCTCCCCACGCCCCTCTGAGAGACATCTGGTTACAAAGAACACAATGGAGCTCTAGAGGAGATTCAGGTGATAAGGGGGGGGGGGGGGTACCTTGTTGCTGATTGGCTAATGGCTACACAAGACAACACATCGTTATGACATCATCAAGTGGCCAAAATCTGATCAACTCATTTTCAGACAGGTTTTTATAGAAATGGATCAAAAAGAGAGAGAATCTTTGTTCCTGAAACTTTCAGAGTCTCTTTCCACAGAGGGGACACATGTTGATGTAGAAGAGACATGAAGAAGGGGGGACACATGTTGATGTAGAAGAGACATGAAGAAGAGGGGACACATGTTGATGTAGAAGAGGCATGAAGAAGAGGGGACACATGTTGATGTAGAAGAGACATGAAGAAGAGGGGACACATGTTGATGTAGAAGAGACATGAAGAAGAGGGGACACATGTTGATGTAGAAGAGACATGAAGAAGAGGGGACACATGTTGATGTAGAAGAGACATGAAGAAGAGGGGACACATGTTGATGTAGAAGAGACATGAAGAAGAGAGGACACATGTTGATGTAGAAGAGACGTGAAGAAGAGGGGACACATGTTGATGTAGAAGAGGCATGAAGGAGAGGGGACACATGTTGATGTAGAAGAGGCATGAAGAAGAGGGGACACATGTTGATGTAGAAGAGACATGAAGAAGAGAGGACACATGTTGATGTAGAAGAGACATGAAGAAGAGGGGACACATGTTGATGTAGAAGAGACATGAAGAAGAGAGGACACATGTTGATGTAGAAGAGACGTGAAGAAGAGAGGACACATGTTGATGTAGGAGAGACATGAAGAAGAGGGGACACATGTTGATGTAGAAGAGACATGAAGAAGAGAGGACACATGTTGATGTAGAAGAGACATGAAGAAGAGAGGACACATGTTGATGTAGAAGAGACGTGAAGAAGAGGGGACACATGTTGATGTAGAAGAGACGTGAAGAAGAGGGGACACATGTTGATGTAGAAGAGACATGAAGAAGAGGGGACACATGTTGATGTAGAAGAGACATGAAGAAGAGGGGACACATGTTGATGTAGAAGAGACATGAGGAAGAGGGGACACATGTTGATGTAGAAGAGACATGAAGAAGAGGGGACACATGTTGATGTAGAAGAGACATGAAGAAGAGGGGACACATGTTGATGTAGAAGGGACATGAAGAAGAGGGGACACATGTTGATGTAGAAGAGACATGAAGAAGAGAGGACACATGTTGATGTAGAAGAGACGTGAAGAAGAGGGGACACATGTTGATGTAGAAGAGACATGAAGAAGAGAGGACACATGTTGATGTAGAAGAGACGTGAAGAAGAGGGGACACATGTTGATGTAGAAGAGGCATGAAGGAGAGGGGACACATGTTGATGTAGAAGAGGCATGAAGAAGAGGGGACACATGTTGATGTAGAAGAGACATGAAGAAGAGAGGACACATGTTGATGTAGAAGAGACATGAAGAAGAGGGGACACATGTTGATGTAGAAGAGGCATGAAGAAGAGGGGACACATGTTGATGTAGAAGAGACATGAAGAAGAGGGGACACATGTTGATGTAGAAGAGACGTGTAGAAGAGGGGACACATGTTGATGTAGAAGAGACATGAAGAAGAGGGGACACATGTTGATGTAGAAGAGACATGAAGAAGAGGGGACACATGTTGATGTAGAAGAGGCATGAAGAAGAGGGGACACATGTTGATGTAGAAGAGAGGACACATGTTGATGTAGAAGAGACGTGAAGAAGAGGGGACACATGTTGATGTAGAAGAGACATGAAGAAGAGAGGACACATGTTGATGTAGAAGAGACATGAGGAAGAGGGGACACATGTTGATGTAGAAGAGACATGAAGAAGAGGGGACACATGTTGATGTAGAAGAGACATGAAGAAGAGGGGACACATGTTGATGTAGAAGAGACATGAAGAAGAGAGGACACATGTTGATGTAGAAGAGACATGAAGAAGAGAGGACACATGTTGATGTAGAAGAGACATGAAGAAGAGGGGACACATGTTGATGTAGAAGAGGCATGAAGAAGAGGGGACACATGTTGATGTAGAAGAGACATGAAGAAGAGGGGACACATGTTGATGTAGAAGAGACATGAAGAAGAGAGGACACATGTTGATGTAGAAGAGACATGAAGAAGAGGGGACACATGTTGATGTAGAAGAGACATGAAGAAGAGAGGACACATGTTGATGTAGAAGAGACGTGAAGAAGAGGGGACACATGTTGATGTAGAAGAGACATGAAGAAGAGAGGACACATGTTGATGTAGAAGAGACATGAAGAAGAGGGGACACATGTTGATGTAGAAGAGACGTGAAGAAGAGGGGACACATGTTGATGTAGGAGAGACATGAAGAAGAGGATTTTGCACAATAGGTGACCTTTAATATTAACTAAGAAGCACGCATAACATTTTTATATTAAAGATAAAACATTTGAAAGAAAAATTACACAATTTATAAAATACACATCCTGTAACAGATGTCTCTTTAGCAGCCAGGGATATATTGCAAAGTTATTAACGGCACATATGTTATTATTGCACATATTGCACATAATTGGTGAAGTCTCAAAGCTCTGTCTGCACACGGAGGCATTTTACTGAGATTATTTCAAATACAAGGATATGATTTTGATACTATAATAATGCAATAAAACAATATTGTAAATGAGACTTGTATTCAAATAAACTACAAAGGAACTTAAAAGTGAGTGTGGTTTTCCTTCATTTCCAGGAAAGGTTTCTTGGTGAGAGTTAAGGCACTGCTTGTTTAGTGCAGATCCATTGTTGATGTGTGGATATTCAAACCAAGTGAAGCGGAAAATAACATGTAGCAGCCAAAGAAGGAAGATGATAGGCAATCAAAAGAACTGGTCTCCAGCCATGGCCGTACTTCTGCAAAAGGTGTGAGAATAAATTAGGATGTAGTTATGGAAAGTGTGTTTGAGTTTTTGAGGTGCATTTCGTGTTATTGTCACGAAATTAATTTAATCTATTGATTCGAGTTCACCGACACAATTTTCGAAAGCAATGTATTTCTATTGGTAGTGTGTTTCGTGCCGCCGGCGCCACGTCTTTTTGTCCGGTCGGGTCTTGGAAGACCGGAAGCTGTGTGGTTCATAAAAACATTTTCTTACTTAATATCTAAACCCTATCCCTATTAATTTAAATTATATAATGTCGGAGTTTTGTTGCCGTCCGCGAGGAAAAGAAATGGCTCAGAGCCTCAGAATACTGAAATCTGTATTTGTTGTCATATTTGTTCCTTCTAATTTGTTGTTATTTGGTGCAGGCACGAAACATACTACCAATAGAAATACATTCCTTCTAAAATCGTTCTTTGTCAGAATACTGAAATCTGTATTTTTGTATCTGTTTTTCCTTCTAATTTGTTGTTATTTACATTGCTTTTAAAATCGTTCTGTGTGACACGAAAAAAAAATGGCGAAATCGTGTTGGTAATCAATAGATTAATTTTGTGACTATAACTCGAAATGCCGTGAGACTGAGTTATCTTAACATGGAGATCTGGTCTATGTGCGGAAATTGATTAGATACATCCGGATTGTTCCACAAGGGAGGAAAATTTTGTTTCAAAAATATTTAAAACAAGACAACATTACCATTCATTTGTATAAAGTTGCGTTTCTGACCCCCACTGATGGTGAATATAAAGATACTAATTCCGGCTTTATACATGAATTAAACAGTGCCATCTGTTTTGCCTAACGCTTCATTGTAATAGGATGCTTGTATTGATTAGTAGCTAGTTCCTACCGAAGGGGTTCTGGTGGTTAAAGTGAGGTTGAAGAGCTGCTGAGGTGGACAGACGCAGCAGGAAAACGTTAGTCATGATTTCACATCCCCAACATAAGGTATCGGAACATGAAGGAAGTGTACGACGAGGTTCAGGTCAGAGCCCATTAAACCTGTTATCAGTCTCTGAGATCCACCGATTACACCTTCATCCACCTGTTTCTCCCACTCTGCTTTAATAAAAAGCTTAATCAACATAATGCTCCCATCTTGTTTTGGAGGCGCACTATCTGATCTCGTCCACCTGACTGGAGCCCATTTCCTTTCCGACCTTGACATCCAGCTGGCATCGGGTTGGCACCTGTCCTGTTGGTGAACAAAACACAGAAGCATGATTAAAAACACAGACCAGGCCGTGTGTATGGGGTTCTGGAAAACAGTTAGGTTGTTACAGAACGTGTAAAATACAAAAACTGCTAATATTTGTTTCTCACTTTGTTGATGTATTCATTAAGTTAACCTGGTGACAAATATTTGTGTGTTAGATTATCATTAGTTATTATTTACTCAATTTTGTGAATGAAAAATTATTATAATATATATATTGTAATTATCTTTCATTCACAATATGTATATATATATATATATATATATATACACCACTGTCACACAAAGTTGCATACATGCTATGATTAGAATGTTTATGATAACAGTACCCAGAGGTGTAAAGTAACTAGTACATTTTCTCAAGTAGCCTACTGCACTTACAGTAAGTACCCTTTTGAGGTACTTGTACTTTACTTGAGTATTTCAATGTAATGCTACTTTGTACTTTAGTATTCCTACACTCTGGTACTTCTACTTTTACTCAAGTACAGGATCTGAGTACTTCAACTTTTACTTAAAATTACACGATTTACCTCTGAACTGTAGTGGAGTAGAAGTACACAGTAGCATAACATGGAAATACTCCAGTAAAGTACAAGTATCTCAAAATTCTACTTAAGTAAAGTACTTGAGTACATGTATTTAATTACTTTCTTCCTCTGATGAAAAGACACTGGTCTAGACAAAATATATATTCTACAATAACGATGGTCGGTCGCAGTACAAAGCTGGCTCCAGAGGGAGGCTGCCAACTGCCGTTAAACACCACAGAAGAAGACCCACTTCCTTTACTTCCGGGAAACAAACCCCTCTTCATTTATCAAGATGGCGACATTAATAGTGAACCAGCCACCGGTCGGGGGTTTCAGTTTCGATCACTGCAAGAGGTAAGCTACGTTTTAATAAAGGAAAACCTGTTCACAATAACTACCTCACTAAGGAGAATGATGTTGTGGCTGTTGTTTTGAGACGTTGCGTGAAATAGGCGCGTTTTGAGGGGCTTTTCTTAGTGATGCTAACTCACGTCAACCATACGATGACTAAGGCTTTTCTGCGCGACTAGTATGTTTTACATTTGAACACAATACGCTTCATATCTTATGGGTTGACATTTATATAACGTGTATTTTATACAAACATGTCCTGGTGGAGCATTTCTTCTCATACCTGTTTATATTCAGCTGTTGTATACATTATGCTAGTTAACGGTTAGCTAACGTTAGTTCATACTGTAGAGGAGATGACTGGATTTAGACACTTTACACCGACACCTGTTATTTTAATCGACTATATTCCAAGTGCATAGTGGTGTAAAGTGACTAATTAAATGTACTAAAGTAAGGTACTTTACTTGAGTATTTCCATATATGCTACTGTGTACTTCTACCCCACTTCTCTTCAGAGGTAAATGGTGTACTTTTACTCCACTACATGTATTTAATCCCTTTAGTTACTTCACAGATCTGGATGAATGGTGTGAAATATAACCAAGTGTTAAATCAGACTTTAGTTCCACCTGGAGTAAATCCACCAGCTACCCTGCAGTCTACAAAGTACTTCAGACTAGCTGCACCTCCACCAGCTACCCTGCAGTCTACAAAGTACTTCAGACTAGCTGCACCTCCACCAGCTACCCTGCAGTCTACAAAGTACTTCAGACTAGCTGCACCTCCACCAGCTACCCTGCAGTCTACAAAGTACTTCAGACTAGCTGCACCTTTACCAGCTTTGAGAACACTTTCATGATCAATCATTATAAAACATATCATATATATTATTCTGAGATGGACCAATCTGCACAACGACTACTTTTACTGTCTTTCACTATATTATGATGATAATACTTTTCTACTTTCACTTGAGGAGCATTTTGAATGAAGGACTTTTACTGTGACAGAGTATTCCTACACTCTGGTACTTCTACTTTTACTCAAGTACAAGATCTGAGTACTTCTACTTTACTCGAGTACAAGATCCGAGTACTTCTACTTTTACTCAAGGACAAGATCTGAGTACTTCTACTTTACTCGAGTACAAGATCCGAGTACTTCTACTTTTACTCAAGGACAAGATCTGAGTACTTTTACTCAAGTACAAGACTTGAGTACTTCTACTTTTACTCAAGTACAATATCTGAGTATTTCTACTTTTACTGTCACTACTGTAACTATATTTTAATGATAATACTTTTCTACTTTCACTTGAGGAACGTTTTGAATGCAGGACTTTCACTGTAACAGAGTATTCCTACACTCTGGTACTTCACGTCTTCCAACTCTGCAAGTGCTAAGTAACAAGATGCAGCAATTTAGACAGTTATACAATTGGCTTCACGTGTACTAGGAGTTTTTGATTTGGTAAAGCACTCCATTGTTTGTATGTAGTTTTACACTTAACGTGTGTACATAATTTAATTTTGGGAATGTTAGATTTTGACAAGTGTAGTGGTTCAGAACAGCAGGCGCTTAAAAAACCAAACATCACTGAATATTATGTAGTATGAAAAATCAACAGACATGTAAAAAAAAAGGCCATTAGGCAGTTCTTTTACAAAATAAGATTATGAAAACGGCTCAAAGCAATTGATGACCTGCCATTAAGCAAATGTAGTGTAAGGGAATTGAGCAGCCGACAGACTTTTAAAATGACATGGCCATTGTAGCCTCGGGTTATCAAGAGAACTGTTGTTTTTACAGCGACAGAGTTATACATGTGCTTTTTATCTTTTTCAGAAATGCATATCTGTTAGGAGAGGCTAACAAAGTGGGAAGCAGCTTGCCGACTGCCCGGAAGACAGGAACCACCATCTGTGGCATCGTCTTTAAGGTGAGTGACGTGCTGATTAACATGTAGTCAAACTTTAAACTTCTAAAGCGCTGATGCTGAGAGTTTTATTATTAGTTAGTCCCTTAATCATCACCTGGGAAGTATGTTTTAAGAAGATATGCGTCTATAGGTCAGCTTTAAGGGGTGCGACCTGAGTGGTTGGTTATTATACCACGGTCTAAAGTCACCTAACTAAGTTAACATGTTGGAAAGAACCAGCGGCTTTCAGCAGCGAGGCTAGTTATTAGAAACGTATGTTTTACTTTGCGTGTAAAATATACTTTGCGTTTCCCTCTGAAGGATGGCGTCATCCTGGGAGCCGACACCAGAGCCACCGAGGGCATGGTGGTGGCCGACAAGAACTGCTCCAAGATCCACCACATCTCCTCTAACATCTAGTAAGTGTCCATCATCTCCTCTAACATCTAGTAAGTGTCCATCATCTCCTCTAACATCTAGTAAGTGTCCATCATCTCCACTAACATCTAGCAAGTGTCCACCATCTCCACTAACATCTAGCAAGTGTCCACCATCTCCTCTAACATCTAGTAAGTGTCCATCATCTCCACTGACATCTAGCAAGTGTCCACCATCTCCACTGACATCTAGCAAGTGTCCACCATCTCCACTAACATCTAGCAAGTGTCCACCATCTCCACTAACATCTAGCAAGTGTCCACCATCTCCACTAACATCTAGCAAGTGTCCACCATCTCCTCTAACATCTAGTAAGTGTCCATCATCTCCTCTAACATCTAGCAAGTGTCCACCATCTCCTCTAACATCTAGCAAGTGTCCACCATCTCCACTAACATCTAGCAAGTGTCCACCATCTCCACTGACATCTAGCAAGTGTCCACCATCTCCTCTAACATCTAGTAAGTGTCCATCATCTCCTCTAACATCTAGTAAGTGTCCATCATCTCCTCTAACATCTAGTAAGTGTCCACCATCTCCTCTAACATCTAGCAAGTGTCCATCATCTCCTCTAACATCTAGTAAGTGTCCATCATCTCCTCTAACATCTAGTAAGTGTCCACCATCTCCTCTAACATCTAGTAAGTGTCCATCATCTCCTCTAACATCTAGTAAGTGTCCATCATCTCCTCTAACATCTAGTAAGTGTCCACCATCTCCTCTAACATCTAGCAAGTGTCCATCATCTCCACTGACATCTAGCAAGTGTCCACCATCTCCACTGACATCTAGCAAGTGTCCACCATCTCCACTAACATCTAGCAAGTGTCCACCATCTCCACTAACATCTAGCAAGTGTCCACCATCTCCTCTAACATCTAGCAAGTGTCCACCATCTCCACTAACATCTAGTAAGTGTCCATCATCTCCACTAACATCTAGCAAGTGTCCACCATCTCCACTAACATCTAGTAAGTGTCCACCATCTCCTCTAACATCTAGTAAGTGTCCATCATCTCCTCTAACATCTAGTAAGTGTCCATCATCTCCACTAACATCTAGCAAGTGTCCACCATCTCCACTAACATCTAGCAAGTGTCCACCATCTCCTCTAACATCTAGTAAGTGTCCATCATCTCCACTGACATCTAGCAAGTGTCCACCATCTCCACTGACATCTAGCAAGTGTCCACCATCTCCACTAACATCTAGCAAGTGTCCACCATCTCCACTAACATCTAGCAAGTGTCCACCATCTCCACTAACATCTAGCAAGTGTCCACCATCTCCTCTAACATCTAGTAAGTGTCCATCATCTCCTCTAACATCTAGTAAGTGTCCACCATCTCCTCTAACATCTAGCAAGTGTCCACCATCTCCACTAACATCTAGCAAGTGTCCACCATCTCCACTGACATCTAGCAAGTGTCCACCATCTCCTCTAACATCTAGTAAGTGTCCATCATCTCCTCTAACATCTAGTAAGTGTCCACCATCTCCTCTAACATCTAGCAAGTGTCCATCATCTCCACTGACATCTAGCAAGTGTCCACCATCTCCACTGACATCTAGCAAGTGTCCACCATCTCCACTAACATCTAGCAAGTGTCCACCATCTCCACTAACATCTAGCAAGTGTCCACCATCTCCTCTAACATCTAGCAAGTGTCCACCATCTCCTCTAACATCTAGCAAGTGTCCACCATCTCCACTAACATCTAGCAAGTGTCCACCATCTCCTCTAACATCTAGTAAGTGTCCATCATCTCCACTGACATCTAGCAAGTGTCCACCATCTCCACTGACATCTAGCAAGTGTCCACCATCTCCACTGACATCTAGCAAGTGTCCACCATCTCCACTGACATCTAGCAAGTGTCCACCATCTCCACTAACATCTAGTAAGTGTCCATCATCTCCACTAACATCTAGCAAGTGTCCACCATCTCCTCTAACATCTAGTAAGTGTCCATCATCTCCTCTAACATCTAGCAAGTGTCCACCATCTCCACTAACATCTAGTAAGTGTCCACCATCTCCTCTAACATCTAGTAAGTGTCCATCATCTCCTCTAACATCTAGTAAGTGTCCATCATCTCCACTAACATCTAGCAAGTGTCCACCATCTCCACTAACATCTAGCAAGTGTCCACCATCTCCTCTAACATCTAGCAAGTGTCCACCGTAGGCGTTGCACACTTCGAGTGGAGTCTACTTCTGCTCCGAGCCCAGACAACATGACTTTGAGAGAAATGGATGATTTGGTTTCTTATTCTCCGCTTGCTTGTTTCTGTGCAGCTGCTGTGGAGCAGGAACAGCTGCAGACACGGAGATGACCACTCAGATCATCTCCTCCAACCTGGAGCTGCACGCCCTCTCCACAGGACGCGTGCCCCGCGTGGCCACTGCCAACCGCATGCTCAAACAGATGCTCTTCAGGTACACACCGCAATATTTAGGATCTTTTTAAAAGGGACGTGAACAGTTGAAAACAGACTGCCTTGTTAGGAGGTTGTGCCATGACTTTGGAAAAAACTACTACTACAAACTACTTTGTTGTCGGTGAGCTGGTTTTCTTGAAGTATCTTTGTAATTACATTTTTTTTTTATCATTTCATATTCCAGCTGTTTCTCAAAAAACATGTTTTGGAAATCATGCCATTCAAATTTTACATTTACATTTTAAGAAGTTGTAGTTTTTGTATTTCTACCCCAAGCTTCCACAAGTGGGTCAAAAATGACCCGCATGCATTTTCTATCCTATGGGAACCTTTGATTCTTATCACCTGTTGCTGTCAGGAATACATTCACTGTAGGACACACAGACGACATCACAAGTGACACCTCTCAGGAAGATTATTTTACACAGCAAGATCTGAAACCTGTCAGTATAATAATAATACATTATATTTTGATAGGGCTTTTCAAGGACTCAAAGTCGCTTAACAATACAAGGGAAGGTTCGGGTGGGGGTATGGGACTATCAAACTTGATCAACCGGCATGGATTGATGGGGGGGGCTATGATGAGTAGACAAGAGGAGAAGAGATGAGTTTTGAAAAGGGACTGGAACACACTGAGGGTCTCAGAATAGCGGAGATCTTTGCATCGATATGTTCAAAACGTTTTTTTTCAAAATGTAAAAAAAAATGTCTAAAATTATAAATAGTGAAAAATTAAATATAAAATATTTCTAGTGTGAACCAAAATATAATATTTTGTGATTGTTCTTAACCAAAATGACATAAAAACACATATTATTCTAATACGGGTCCTTTTTGAGCCACTTATGGAAGAGTGTAGTCACTCGTGCATCTACGGGTAAACACGACTGCTAGCTTGGTAGCTGCTAACACATGCATGTTTGACTACAACAGTGTCATCTGCATTCAAAGGCCTAACACTTTAAGTCAGGGGTGTCAAACTCAATTTCATCGTGGGCCACATTAGCATTATGGTTGCACTCAAAGGGCCGGTTGTAACTATATAAATAAACATAATTAAATACATAATATGTATGAAATAATGTATTGTATTATATTATTGCCTCTGCATTGGATTTTTATTGGATAGGGTAATAACTTTGTAATTATGTCTGAAAGCAGAAGTCTAGGGCAAATAATTGCAAGTCTCTTCAGTGCGCATGTCACAACATGAGATGCATTGTGGGACATGCAGTTTATGGGGAACATGCTTCTGTAAAATAAAATGGAGCTTTATTAATCCCCGTGGGGAAATTCAGTAGTTTAACAGCAACAGGGTAAGATTGAAAAACAGGACAAAACAGATTCACACAGATTAATACAATTAAGGATAAATAAGAAATAACTATAAAATAAGAAATTAATTAAAATGAACATATATAGATATACTGTAAAGTAGCATGTAACCGTATAATAAACGTATTATATTCTTTGCAAGCTCTTGCGGGGCCACATAAAATGAAGTTGCGGGCCGGATTTGGCCCCCGGGCCTTAAGTTTGACACCCGGGCCTTGAGTTTGACACCCCTGCTTTAAGTCATCAGAAGGATCCCATTAAATCAATATGAAGAGGTCCATGCGAGCGCACTGGGTGAACAAGTAAATCAAGAGAGTTTGGATATTAAATTAGCCGAATCAAATGCTTTGTGGAGCGTATCAAAGTGTTAGCAGAAGGGCTGGCTTCGATCCAAGTGGCCTGTACTTACGCTCTTCCTGGTGAGGAAGGGAGATGAGAATACGGAGTTCTCGTCAACAACGAAGGCAGAAAATACCTTTTTATTAATCTTAACTGAATATACATTTGGATATAGATGCTCGGGCACTTACAGTATTATCTCAAAGTGTGTTTCTAAAGGAAGGAAACAAAACTCCAGACCCGACAACTCCCCACAACTACAGCCAAAGATACACAAACAAATGCTGCAACTCGATGTGAACGAACTACTAAACCGCTCGAATCCCGTTCAAATTGTTAACAGACTCTCTTTTTAAAGAACAAATATATGACTTACTTGTGGTGAAGGACGAACACGTCGAACAGAAAGAGAAAGTAAATTGACAGCAGGCTGTAATATGAGAGGGGGCGGGGCTTAGCAACAGTCTCCATGTCTCTGCCCACTCGGCTTCACATTAGGTCATACATCATGCTGTGTGTTTCAGGTATCAGGGCCACATCGGGGCGGCTCTGGTTCTGGGCGGAGTGGACTGTAACGGCCCTCACCTCTACAGCATCTACCCCCACGGCTCCACTGACAAGCTGCCCTACGTCACCATGGGTACGCCTCAGACACAACACACTCACCTCTGACCTCCATCTTGTAACTCTGGCGCAACAATTTCCTTCGGGATGAATGAAGTCTTATCTTATGTTTATTTCTAATGAACCGCAGCTTCGAATAGAACTCTAAACTCTAGACAGCACTTAAAGAGGGTGAGACAATATTTAATTGATGGCCTCATTGTGAACTTGATTTCCTCTCCGCAGGCTCTGGCTCTCTGGCTGCCATGGCGGTGTTTGAGGATCGCTACAAGCCTGACATGGAGGTAACCCCCCCCCCCCCCCCACACCTTTTTTAAAGATCAGATTTTCGAACTGAGCATCAATGCTGATCTATTTGTATTTGTTTTGTCGGTGTTGAAAGGAGGAGGACGCCAAGCGGCTGGTGAGAGACGCCATCGCTGCGGGAATCTTTAACGACCTGGGCTCCGGCAGCAACATCGACCTGTGTGTCATCACCAAGGGCAACCTGGACTACATCCGGCCCCACGAGGAGGCCAACAAGAAGGGCGTCAGGTGAGGAAATGATCCTGGTGGGGAGGACACACACTGAATGTAACTTCCTTACAGCCAGAGGCAAAGTAGTTTTTAGGTACTCTGGTATCTTTGAGCTGATGCAGCGTTTTCTTTCCTCGTTCACGCTGTAAATATCAAAGCGTTTATCGGTCCCTGTTGAGAGACTACAAAAAGTAAATGAAATGTCTTAAAGGTGTACTTTGGATCTGCTATGCAGCTTAATAATCCTTTTATTCCAACACTGCTTCTGTATACTATGGTGAACTACACACACACACACACACACACACACACACACACACACACACACACACACCTCAGAGTGCACATATCCCCTGTTCTGGATCAATGTGCGAGTCATACGTTGCACACACGGTCACATTATGAGTCCATGATGAACAGCAGCTCCGCTCTGACGCTAAGCATGCTGGGTGATTGAGTCATGACGAGCTGTGGCTGACTTATTGTCTCGTTGCTTGTTCTGCTTGGAGACTAACTGAGCGTGAAGGCGTGCAGCAGTGAGTACAGTGTGGTGTGACCGAGTGCACAGCTAACACCCCCCCCCCTCTCTTCTGAGCGTGTGACTAACCGACAGGGGGCGGGGGGATGTGACGGACATACCGTGAAGAGGTAGAAATGTGTCCGACTAGAGATCCTACCTCAAGAGTTGTTGATAATTTAAAGTCATGCCACGATTTTGGAAGGCCAGAAAAAAGTGAAACGGTAGCCGGAACTACGCCGAGTGGAAAGCAACACAAAAACGCTTAAACCGTGCTGCGGTGGAAAAGCGCCATTAGTATCACTATATAAAAGTAACCGGATTACTCTCACTTTTAGATCACCTCCATATCGAATGCAACGGTGATAAACAAGAGAGAAATAAATATCAATAAGATACGTTTAACTATCGTGTATTTTGTAAGACAACAGAACTTTAGCGAAACAAAGATATTTAGGATCAAGAATGTGTCCTATTAAAGGAAACGGAATGCTGCTTTTTACTGAAGACGTCTCGCATAATGCCAATCAAAACAGAAAATACTCTTAATGTGATGCATAAAGATTATAAACTATTTCTTAAGTAAAATAACAGAATACCGTATTGTGAAATATACAAGCTATAAAAAGTACTGCAGTGAAAGAAGTGTGATTTGTATCGCCGCCCCGTACTGACCACTTGTTCTGGATGTCTCCTCTGTGTCCTCTGGATGTCTCCTCTGTGGCTGAAGTGTCTCCCTTCAACATGCACGTGTTTAACTGAAACCTGTGTTCCCTGATGTAGAACCGGTGACTACAAGTACAAGATAGGAACCACAGGCGTGCTGTCGAAGGTGGTGACCCCGCTGAACCTGGAGGTGGTGGAGGAGAGCGTTCTCACCATGGACACCTCCTAAAAATACTTACTACGTCTTCTTCGTGTAACTCACTAGCTTCACAATTCCTAACTCGATGGTTTGTTTTTCCATAATTTACAATAAAAGTGTTCGAGTTGATTCCTGTTTCGTCTTTGTTTTTGTTCTGACAGAATTATGTAAAACATGACATTATTGCAGAGCGAGTGTGTTACTTATGAAAGTGGTGTGTTTTAGATATAATCTTTTTTTTTTTACAATGTATTACAAAGAGAATCAGATGAATTGGTAAATATTATTTACTATTTAAATAAATAATAATGAAAAACAAAAATGTATTTGAAACGAAAGAGATTTATTTTTTGAATACATAAAAAATAATAATTACAAAAAATATAAATACATTAAAAATAAGTATATTAAAAAAAAATCATGATACAAAATACGGTGAGGAGGGGCTGTCGGGCTGGTTAGGGAGATGCCACCAGCTCCTCATGGGGACGTGAGAAACAAACATTAAAATAATTTAATTACATTTTAATTGTAGCAAGTATCAACAAATAATAATTAATAAAATAATTCAAATGTAATAAAATAAAATATAATGACAAAGACATGACAAGTAAAAATACAATGGGTAAATAAAAAAATGATATCACTACATAAATCATTTAAATAAATATTAACATTTAAATAAATAATAATAAAAAACGTACTTTTTTAAAATAAATACAAAATTATAATAACACAAAATAGAATAACATGTATTTATACTTATGTCATGTTCCGTCCTTTATGTTCTCAAGGCTGGTAAAGGTGCAGCTAGTTTGGATGACTTTGTATACTGCAGGGAAGCTTGTGAAGTTACTCCAGGTGGAACTAAAGTCTATTTAACACTTGATTAGTCAAAGTACACTATTCCCAGATTCCAGGAGGTGGCGGTAAATGCTCATAAAAGCTGTTTTCCAACCGCCATTAAAACCACAGAAGAAGTTTCGCAGTAGAGATGCAGCGAGAAAAAACAAGCAATGCCGCGGCGGCGACGGCGGTGGCTGAAAAGTAAGAATATAACTATTTACAACTCTATTTTTAACATATCTGTGTTGTTATTGAGCTATGTTACCTTCCTATGTAGCTCGTGTTAACAACAGTGTCTTAAAATGAGGTGAATTTCCTCCTCAGGCCCGACCGTGAGGCCGCCATCATGTCCAAATACTACGATGGAGTGGAATTCCCTTTCTGCGACGAGTTCTCAAAATATGAGAAAATGGCTAAAATAGGACAAGGAACCTTCGGGTGAGAAACACACACACACACACACACACACACATGTTTACCGTGTGACCAACAAGCTGAGTGGGTGGTGTTTGTTTGTTTGTGTGGCTAATGGTAGCTCAGCTGTGCTACTAGCTAACTTTAGGCAGGTTTATTGATATCGTGTAGAGCCGATGAGTGGGAGGCGGAGGCGGCGTGTGGAGTATGGAACTCCACACTTTATTTCCCATTAGTTTTCAGAAAGGTAGGAACAACTTCATTACATGCTACTCAAGCTAGAATGATTGATAACAAACCACAGGTGCGCTCCCTAACAGGTCCGTGGCGCAACACACTCTGATGTCCCGTAATGTTCCACCACAATAGCCCCTTTCAAAACAAGGCAATTCAAAGTGCTTTACTAAACTGAAGAACATTAAGAAATCATTTGCTCCCACACATTCATGCTGCTAACTATTCTTTGACCCCATCTGTAGTCACTTAAATAACAAAACAAGGTCTTTCGGCATAGTTTAGTTAGGCTACAACAATATGCCTTTAGTTCAAGGTAAACATGGCTTATTTTAGCACCGTTAAATCTGTATTATGTCTAGGAGACTTTTGTGAGAATGTACCCTTAACTTACCCCCGATATTCCACCCATGTTACACCCGTATTACACTGTTCTTGCACCTTCATTACACATTAATACACGCCCATGTAACAATGTTATTACACATTCAATTGCATCCATATTATACCCATGTCACACATGGACACAGCCTGTCCAATGGCTGTATCCCCCAGTATACAGAACACATTTAAGGGACGTTGTAGTCTGTAGTTTATAAACACTCTAGTTTCCAAAGCTTAAAATGTTAAGCTAGAAATCATTCCTTTCTTCGAGGTGTTAAATATTGAAGTTGTGAGCTAAATGAATAGTTCTGAATGTCTTTTGTTTTAATGTCCACTTCACAGGGAGGTGTTCAAAGCGAAGCACAGACAAACCGGGAAGAAGGTCGCACTGAAGAAGGTGTTGATGGAAAATGAGAAAGAAGGGGTAAGAGAACCTTAACTGAAGCAAACGGGTCAGATATGGCAAGCGCCCTTACTATTGACACCCTGAACTCTAATCAGTGATTGAACACGTTTGTTAAATGAATGTATTCTTCTGGCTGCTTTGTTTCAGTTTCCAATCACAGCTCTGAGAGAGATCAAGATCCTCCAGCTGCTCAAACACGAGAACGTGGTCAATCTGATCGAGATCTGCAGAACCAAAGGTTGGTGAGAACATATCGCGTCTATAAATGTACTGCCAGGATTCGTTTCTGTCTTCATCTAATGGCGCATTTCCACTACAGCGCGGTTTAAGCCCGTTTTTGGGTGCGTTTCCACTCGGCGTAGTTCCGGCTAGCGGGTACTTTTTCACAGTTTTCCTGGCTCTCCAAAATCGAGGTTCTTTCCGGGCCAACAACCGGGCTGAGTATGCTAAACTACTGACGGCAAGGCGGCTACAACTACAACAAAATGAACATATTTGACCGTGATTTAATTATAATACACGTTTCTAAATGATGCCGAAGGAACAACACACTGATACCGGTTAGTAAAAACCATGAATTAATGCTTTGACAAGTCTGCAGACAGACGGCAGAGAAACACCTTTTAAAATGCGTGTTGTCTAAATGTAGCTTGGCTAAGCTAACGTTGTATATGCTCCGACCGTCCACACTCACAACAACGGCCTATACAGACATAAATAAACCAGCGACTGTATCCTCCATGACACAGGCAGTCTGTGGTTTGTACTTGTTTCACTTCTGTCTAGTTTCTGAACAGATATGAGGAGCTGTGAGCTCTGAGGGCTAACAGCTAACGGCTGATGTTGGTTTTGTGGTTCTCATTGAAGATGGCGTCACGGCTCCGCCTACACTGCGTTACTATAGTTACTGCCCCAGCTTCTAAACTGTAATGGAAACGCAGCATAAAGTGAGCCGGGCCAAACTATACCGTACTAAGCCGAGCGAGGCCCTGCAGTGGAAAAGCGCCATAAGTTTGTTTCACTGTTGGGCAGCAGGAAGGATATTTAGTGACAGCACTTGTTTTAAATGTCTCTCTTCTCCCTTGTCATTGTTTCTTGAAGCTACTCAGTTCAACCGGTACAAAGGCAGCATCTACCTGGTGTTTGACTTCTGTGAGCACGACCTGGCCGGGCTGCTGAGCAACGCCAACGTTAAGTTCACCCTGGCAGAGATCAAGAAGGTCATGCAGATGCTGCTCAATGGACTGTACTACATCCACAGAAACAAGGTGAGCCACGAGAGTAAACATGAACATCCACTGCCTCCTTGGTCTGATTTACATGCATCTTCTCCCGGTTTAAAGGTCACCTATCAAGCTATTTGTAGGCAATAGCATAGGTCTCACATATATAAAACATGTCTATGAAGTGTTTTGCTCAAAATACCAAACAGATCACCCATTCTAGCCATGCCTCATATCCCTCTCTTTCACTTCCTGTTTCAAAAGTGCAGATTCTGGGTATAAACCAAGCCCCCAGGAAGTGCGCCGGACTCAGATGAAAATATTCGTGGTGGCCAAACGGCGGTACTACACTTCCGTTTGGTTGCCAGGCCCGGGAAACACTTTTTCCCATTGACTTACATGGGGAAAGAGACGTCTGTATATCGTTGGATAATTTTTTTTAAACTAAATAAACTACCCAGTGTGAACGCTTGTATAGCCCTTATTCGTTCCTCAAGTTGTAAAAATGTGCTAATAACGTTATTCTGAGAGTTATTTCCCTCTGGATTATGAACACGCATGTGACGTGTCCCGACCAATCAGAGCACACTGCTCACAGGGAGGGTGGGGGCTGGAGCTATTGGAGCTACAACGAGAGTGAAATTCAGTGAATCCACGTATGAAGAAGTGCATTTCGCCTGATAGGTCCCCTTTAAATCCCAGGGAAAAGCCCCTCATTCATACATAATTATTCATTTCATTTTTATTTGTTCCGTTCATGGTATGTACAACTTAATGTATAACAATTATTTACAGAACATGTCTCTATAAACACACCATACCTGAAAAGGCGTAGGGAGAAGAAAATCATCTTATATTACCTGCCCCTTTATTAAATAAATAGAAATGGATGGGCTGCCCTTCATATTTTCTTATTCGCAGCCAATCATAACAGTATCGTAGGAAAACAAGAGAAACAAAAAAACGTACAAAAAAATACTTAGTTCCCACTTGACAGATAACAGAAAGAAACAAAACGACACTAAAACATCACATGGACAAGAAAAAGTGCAGCATCTGAGTCCAACTGGAGTCGAAGGGGGAAAGCGGCGCATACTCATAATTCTCACTGCTACCATGTGTTCCAGTCTTGGTCTTAACATTTCCTTTCCTTGCCTCAGATCCTCCACAGGGACATGAAGGCAGCCAACGTGCTGATCACCAGAGACGGGGTCCTGAAGCTGGCTGACTTTGGTCTGGCTCGAGCCTTCAGCCTGGCTAAGAACAGTCAGGGGAACCGCTACACCAACCGCGTGGTCACCCTGTGGTACCGACCTCCAGAGCTGCTGCTGGGTGAGACGACACGGGTCAAGACGGCACACAGAAACATGCACAGGCACTCCCGTTGTTCACTAATTCACTCCTTAGTAATGTTTGGGTTCTGCAATAGCTCCAGAATTGCCATGGCAACACTGCTGCAGCTATTCGTAGTGCCTGCTGTTCCTTAAAGTCCTTTTTGTTATGGTTTGCATTCCTATTATGCTTGTTGGGTTTTCCCTTCCCTGCAGTGTGCCTGAAACGCCTCCATAGGACTCCTTTGTTTACTTCAGGTCTCTGGTTTCAGACGGAGGGTGAAAAAAGGTGCTGCAGTATGAGAAAAATAAAGAGCTTTTTGAACATTAAAGCTTAGAGACACTACATACTGATATACACCTGAACATCAGCAGGAGAGGACTCTTTAAAGTAGGGACACTACATACTGATATACACCTGAACATCAGCAGGAGAGGACTCTTTAAAGTAGAGACACTACATACTGATATACACCTGAACATCAGCAGGAGAGGACTCTTTAAAGTAGAGACACCTACATACTGATATACACCTGGACAATCAGCAGGAGAGGACTCTTTAAAGTAGAGACCACTACATACTGATATACACCTGAACATCAGCAGGAGAGGACTACTTTCAGGAGAGGACCATAACTAGACACTACATACTGATATACACCTGAACATCAGCAGGAGAGGACTCTTTAAAGTAGAGGACACTACATACTGATATACACCTGAAGATCACGCAGGAGAGACTCTTTAAAGTCGAGACACTACATACTGATATACACCTGAACATCAGCAGGAGAGGACTCTTTAAAGTAGAGACACTACATACTGATATACACCTGAACATCAGCAGGAGAGGACTCTTTAAAGTAGAGACACTACATACTGATATACACCTGGACATCAGCAGGAGAGGACTCTTTAAAGTAGAGACACTACATACTGATATACACCTGAACATCAGCAGGAGAGGACTCTTTAAAGTAGAGACACTACATACTGATATACACCTGAACATCAGCAGGAGAGCACTCTTTAAAGTAGAGACACTACATACTGATATACACCTGAACATCAGCAGGAGAGAACTCTTTAAAGTAGAGACACTACACACTGATATACACCTGAACATCAGCAGGAGAGGACTCTTTAAAGTAGAGACACTACATACTGATATACACCTGAACATCAGCAGGAGAGGACTCTTTAAAGTAGAGACACTACATACTGATATACACCTGAACATCAGCAGGAGAGGACTCTTTAAAGTAGAGACACTACATACTGATATACACCTGGAACATCAGCAGGAGAGGACTCTTTAAAGTAGAGACACTACATACTGATATACACCTGAACATCAGCAGGAGAGGACTCTTTAAAGTAGAGACACTACATACTGGTTACACCTGAACATCAGCAGGAGAGGACTCTTTAAAGTAGAGACACTACATACTGATATACACCTGAATATCAGCAGGAGAGGACTCTTTAAAGTAGAGACACTACATACTGATATACACCTGAACATCAGCAGGAGAGGACTCTTTAAAGTAGAGACACTACATACTGATATACACCTGAACATCAGCAGGAGAGGACTCTTTAAAGTAGAGACACTACATACTGATATACACCTGAACATCAGCAGGAGAGGACTCTTTAAAGTAGAGACACTACATACTGATATACACCTGAACATCAGCAGGAGAGGACTCTTTAAAGTAGAGACACTACACTACTGATATACACCTGAACATCAGCAGGAGAGGACTCTTTAAAGTAGAGACACTACACACTGATATACACCTGAACATCAGCAGGAGAGGACTCTTTAAAGTAGAGACATACATACTGATATACACCTGAACATCAGCAGGAGAGGACTCTTTAAAGTAGAGACACTACATACTGATATACACCTGAACATCAGCAGGAGAGGACTCTTTAAAGTAGAGACACTACATACTGATATACACCTGAACATCAGCAGGAGAGGACTCTTTAAAGTAGAGACACTACATACTGATATACACCTGAACATCAGCAGGAGAGGACTCTTTAAAGTAGAGACACTACATACTGATATACACCTGAACATCAGCAGGAGAGGACTCTTTAAAGTAGAGACATTACATACTGATATACACCTGAAGATCAGCAGGAGAGAACTCTTTAAAGTAGAGACATTACATACTGATATACACCTGAAGATCAGCAGGAGAGAACTCTTTAAAGTAGAGACACTACATACTGATATACACCTGAACATCAGCAGGAGAGGACTCTTTAAAGTAGAGACACTACACACTGATATACACCTGAACATCAGCAGGAGAGGACTCTTTAAAGTAGAGACACTACACACTGATATACACCTGAACATCAGCAGGAGAGGACTCTTTAAAGTAGAGACATTACATACTGATATACACCTGAACATCAGCAGGAGAGGACTCTTTAAAGTAGAGACACTACATACTGATATACACCTGAACATCAGCAGGAGAGGACTCTTTAAAGTAGAGACACTACATACTGATATACACCTGAACATCAGCAGGAGAGGACTCTTTAAAGTAGAGACACTACATACTGATATACACCTGAACATCAGCAGGAGAGAGGACTCTTTAAAGTAGAGACACTACATACTGATATACACCTGAACATCAGCAGGAGAGGACTCTTTAAAGTAGAGACATTACATACTGATATACACCTGAAGATCAGCAGGAGAGAACTCTTTAAAGTAGAGACATTACATACTGATATACACCTGAAGATCAGCAGGAGAGAACTCTTTAAAGTAGAGACACTACATACTGATATACACCTGAACATCAGCAGGAGAGGACTCTTTAAAGTAGAGACACTACATACTGATATACACCTGAACATCAGCAGGAGAGGACTCTTTAAAGTAGAGACACTACATACTGATATACACCTGAACATCAGCAGGAGAGGACTCTTTAAAGTAGAGACACTACATACTGATATACACCTGAACATCAGCAGGAGAGGACTCTTTAAAGTAGAGACACTACATACTGATATACACCTGAACATCAGCAGGAGAGGACTCTTTAATATCTACATGTAAGCGGCCTCTGTATGCATGAATATGACTGAACTGACTTGTATCTGAAAGCGCTTTCTGGAAAAGGCGTTTTATAAACTTTTTATTTAACTATCTTTTCTGTTAGGTGAGCGAGACTACGGCCCGCCCATTGACCTGTGGGGAGCAGGATGCATCATGGCGGAGATGTGGACCAGAAGTCCCATAATGCAAGGCAACACTGAGCAGCATCAGCTGACTCTCA
The DNA here is from genome assembly GCF_902827115.2 of Pseudochaenichthys georgianus. Classification (NCBI taxonomy): domain Eukaryota; kingdom Metazoa; phylum Chordata; class Actinopteri; order Perciformes; family Channichthyidae; genus Pseudochaenichthys; species Pseudochaenichthys georgianus. The sequence continues at coordinate 477,637 of NC_047514.1, read as the reverse complement.
TCAGCCAGCTGTGCGGCTCCATCACCGCTGAGGTAACATAGGAGCATGGCTTTAGAGGAGGGGGGGGGCGTCCAGACACATTCGATCTCAAGTGTGCCGGAGCAGTAAAATCATAGCATTAATAACCACAACTCCTTCCCTTTTTGTTTTAGTGCAGAAAAGTACAATGTTCACATTTGATGAAATACAAAGCATCATGAACAACCTGGCATTTCTGAACGATGTCATGCCTCAGTTTATCATTTACACAGTACTTACAGATCACAGTGTATCTACGCTTTTCCACTGCAGGCCTCGCTCGGCTCAGTACGGCCAGGCTCACTTTATGCTGCGTTTCCATTACAGTTTAGTAGCTGGGGCAGTAACTATAGTAACGCAGTGTAGGCGGAGCCGTGACGTCATCTTCAATGCGAACCACAGGAAACCAACATCAGCCGTTAGCTGTTAGCCCTCAGAGCTCACAGCTCCTCATATCTGTTCAGAAACTAGACAGAAGTTAAACAAGTACAAACCACAGACTGCCTGTGTCATGGAGAATACAGTCGCTGGTTTATTTATGTCTGTAGGCCGTTGTTGTGAGTGTGGACGGTCGGAGCATATACAACGTTAGCTTAGCCAAGCTACATTCAGAAAACACGCATTTTAAAAGGTTCTTCGCCTGCCGTCTGTCTGCAGACTTGTCAAAGCGTTAATTCATGGTTTTTACTAACCGGTATCAGTGTGTTGTTACTCCGGCATCATTTTGAAACGTGTATTAGAATTAAATCACGGTCAAATGTGTTCATCTTGTTGTAGTTGTAGCCCCCTTGCCGTCACTAGTTTAGCAGACTCAGCCCGGCTGTTGGCCCGGAAAGAACCTGGATTTTGGAGAGCCAGAAAACTGTGAAAAAGTACCCGTAGTTGTGGAAATGCGCCGTTAGTCAGCGGTATCTGGAACTGAACAATTTAGTATTTTACTTTATGATCAAAACTAAGATCTAGAAATGGTTTTGTAATTTAATAATACCCGAAACCACAGATAACAAATGCCAGACGGTGCAGGAAGAGGCAAACACCCATTGCGCTCGACCTAAACAATGTTAGAAATCAGTTAGTATTCAAAACAAAGGGTCAGTATACCAACAACTGCTTGAATTCAATAAAATATGACATACTTTAAGAACAACATGTACTGTACTTACAATTTTAAATTAACACCAGGCGTCATACAGGGGCAAGTTCCAGATCTTAGTCATTTCCACACCTGTAGCCCTAACCCACCACCATACGCACTGAAGTGGGAACTGTTGAGGAATCCGTTATCCTCCTGCCGTGTAAAGGAATAAATACGAAACGCATGAAAGCCATGAATACTGCAGTTAACGTCTCCTCTGTAACTCTTTGCAAGTCATCCCGTGCAGTACTTGTGTTCTCTGTCGCCTGGACCCTGAACCGCTATCCTCTCTCTCAGGTGTGGCCCGGCGTGGATAAGAAGTACGAGCTGTACCAGAAGATGGAGCTCCCTAAAGGGCAGAAGCGGAAAGTGAAGGACCGCCTGAAGGCCTACGTGAAGGACCCGTACGCTCTGGACCTGATCGACAAGCTGCTGGTTCTGGACCCGGTGCAGCGCATCGACAGCGACGACGCGCTCAACCACGACTTCTTCTGGTCCGACCCCATGCCCTCGGACCTGAAGAACATGCTCTCCACACACAACACCTCCATGTTCGAGTACCTGGCCCCGCCCAGGCGGAGAGGCCACATGCCGCAGCAGCAGCCCAATCAGAACAGAAACCCAGCCACCACGAGTCAGACGGAGTTCGATCGGGTGTTTTAGCTTTCAGGCGTGTGTGGGAAGCGTCTCGTCTGATCGTCAACGCTCCACGTTCCTTACCTGGAGATCGGTGTCGTCTGATCTGCTCTGTGGACAGTTTGCAGGCCCAGCTGTTATGTTCCTTCTTCTTGCCTTTTCAGGGTTACACTCGGTGGGCGCCGTCGCCTTGACTTAACAAGGCCCCTGATAGACTGGTTTTTTATATATATATCTTAACATGATCTTATATTATCACTTCAAAGGCTTCTCAGTGTTTTATTTATATTAGGAAATGTGAACACTTGTATTCATTTTATTTTACAATGCCACACATTTCTGACCCGATGGAGGGGAGTGACTAGCCCCGATAAAAGGGTCCTTTCTCGTACTGTAATAACAAGTCAATCCTGTTTAATATTATTTCCTCTTCCATCTCAATTCCTTTTTTCCCTGAAAGTTCTTTTATTTAGTTTAAGTCCAAATTCTGTGGTTGAGATTCCAAGCTTGTGACCAACGCGACTGAGTAAGATGTATCATTTTTTTTTTTTATGTAAACTATGAATTTCGGAGTTTTGTTCAGCACTGTTTTACAGCCATGTCAATAAAACACAAGGATTGTACCTGTCACACACTTCTTCCAGTAGGTGGCGCTAACCTATCAGAGTTTATTAGCACTGGGAAACACAAGTGCTAACAGCTTTCACGATATGAAGGCAACACGTTCATTCTATATCCTCTCGGGTGGAGTCGTTAATATTTAGGTTCTGCTTAAAATGTGTGGCGTGTACACAGAGGTGGGAGAAGTACTAAAGTAAAAGTAGAAGTACTCAGATCTTGTACTTGAGTAAAGGTAGAAGTACCCAGATCTTGTACTTGAGTAAAAGTAGAAGTACTCAGATCTTGTACTTGAGTAAAAGTAGAAATACTCAGGTCTTGTACTTGAGTAAAAGTAGATGTACTCAGATCTTGTACTTGAGTCAAAGTAGAAGTACTCAGGTATTGTACTTGAGTCAAAGTAGAAGTACTCAGATCTTGTGCTTGAGTAAAAGTAGAAGTACCAGAGTGTAGGAATACTCCGTTACAGTAAAAGTCCTGCATTCAAAATGTTCCTCAAGTGAAAGTAGAAAAGTATTCTCATCTAAATATAGTGAAAGACAGTAAAAGTAGTCGTTGTGCAGATTGGTCCATTTCAGAATAATATATATGATGTTTTATAATGATTGATCATGAAAGTGTTCTGGTCATGGTTCTCAGCAGGAAACCGATGGACTGTCCACTCCAAGTAGGGAATGAGTCCTTACCCCAAGTGAAGGAGTTCAAGTATCTCGGGGTCTTGTTCTCGAGTGAGGGATCAATGGAGCGTGAGATGGGCCGGAGAATCGGAGAACCGGAGCGGTACTGCAGTCGCTTTACCGCACCGTTGTGACGAAAAGGGAGCTGAGCCGGAAGGCAAAGCTCTCTGTCTACCGGGCCATTTTCGTTCCTACCCTCACCTATGGTCATGAAGGATGGGTCATGACCGAAAGAACGAGATCGCGGATACAAGCGGCCGAGATGGGTTTCCTCCGCCGGGTGGCTGGTGTCTCCCTTAGAGATAAGGTGAGAAGTTCGGTCATCAGGGAGGGACTCGGAGTTGAGCCGCTCCTCCTTCGCGTCGAAAGAAGCCAGTTGAGGTGGTTCGGGCACCTAGTTAGGATGCCACCTGGGCGCCTCCCTAGGGAGGTGTTCCAGGCACGTCCAGCTGGGAAGAGACCAAGGGGTAGACCTAGGACCAGGTGGAGGGATTATATCTCTTCGCTGGCCTGGGAGCGCCTTGGGATCCCCCAGTCAGAGCTGGTTGATGTCGCCAGGGAAAAGAAAGTTTGGGGCTCTCTGCTGGAACTGCTACCCCCGCGACCCGACCACGGATAAGCGGGAGAAGATGGATGGATGGATGAAAGTGTTCTCAAAGCTGGTGAAGGTGCAGCTAGTCTGAAGTACTTTGTAGACTGCAGGGTAGCTGGTGGAGGTGCAGCTAGTCTGAAGTACTTTGTAGACTGCAGGGTAGCTGGTGGATTTACTCTAGGTGGAACTAAAGTCTGATTCAACACTTGGTTATATTTCACATCACTCATCTGTAAAGTAACTAAAGGTATTAAATACATGTAGTGGAGTAAAAGTACACCATGTACCTCTGAACTGTAGTGGAGTAGAAGTACATAGCATAACATGGTAATACTCAAGTAAAGTACTAGTACCTGAAGAGCCGAGTACTATATATACTGTACAGTAGACCAAATATACATGATGCAAAGAGAAAATGCATTTATGGATATGTTACTTTGCATGTGGATGTATTTGATAAGAAACACCTGAGGCGCAGAGCGTGTGTGTGTGTGTGTGTGTGTGTGTGTGTGTGTGTGTGTGTGTGTGTGTGTGTGTGTGTGTGTGTGTGTGTGTGTGTGTGTGTGTGTGTGTGTGTGTGTGTGTGTGTGTGTGTGTGTGTGTGGTGTGTGTGTGTGTGTGTGTGTGTGTGTGTGTGTGTGTGTGTGTGTGTGTGTGTGTGTGTGTGTGTGTGTGTGTGTGTGTGTGTGTGTCAAACTGGAGTTTTCTCAGATGATGGATTGCTCTTTTAGTTCCAGATTTCATCCGCTGTCACTTCAGCTGACGAGGAGGTTTTTTTCTTTTCAAGACTGGAGCGCCGTGCTGTGTGTTGACAACGACAACTAACATAAATTAGAAAGCGCTCCAATGGACAGATGGGCCTCCGACAGCAGCCACCTGCATGCAGATGTCCTCTCAATTCTTCACCACAGAAACAGTGGATCAGCTCTGAGGATGAGAGGCCAGGACGAGGCTCTAAACCGGGCTAGGACGAGGCTCTAAACCGGGCCAGGGCCAGGACGAGGCTCTAAACCGGGCCAGGACGAGGCTCTAAACCGGGCCAGGTGAGGCTCTAAACCGGGCCAGGGCCAGGACGAGGCTCTAAACCGGGCCAGGGCCAGGACGAGGCTCTAAACCGGGCCAGGACAAGGCTCTAAACCGGGCCAGGAGGAGGCTCTAAACCAGGCCAGGAGGAGGCTCTAAACCGGGCCAGGAGGAGGCTCTAAACCGGACCAGGACGAGGCTCTAAACCGGGCCAGGACAAGGCTCTAAACCGGGCCAGGACGAGGCTCTGAACCGGGCCAGGAGGAGGCTCTAAACCGGACCGGGACGAGACTCTAAACCGGGCCGGGACGAGGCTCTAAACCGGGCCGGGACGAGGCTCTAAACCGGGCCAGGACTAGGCTCTAAACTGGGCCAGGATGAGGCTCTAAACTGGGCCAGATGAGGATCTAAACTGGGCCGGGGCGAGGCTCTAAACCGGGCCAGGACGAGGCTCTAAACCGGGCCAGGAGGAGGCTCTAAACTGGGCCGGGACGAGGCTCTAAACCGGGCCAGGACGAGGCTCTAAACTGGGCCAGGATGAGGCTCTAAACTGGGCCAGATGAGGCTCTAAACTGGGCCGGGACGAGGCTCTAAACCGGGCCAGGAGGAGGCTCTAAACTGGGCCGGGACGAGGCTCTAAACCGGGCCAGGAGGAGGCTCTAAACTGGGCCGGGACGAGGCTCTAAACCGGGCCAGGAGGAGGCTCTAAACTGGGCCAGGATGAGGCTCTAAACTGGGCCCGATGAGGCTCTAAACCGAGCCAGGTGAGGCTCTAAACCGGGTCAGGTGCGACTCTAAGCCGGGCCAGGTGAGGCTCTAAACCGAGCCAGGGCGAGGCTCTAAACCGAGCCAGGGCGAGGCTCTAAACCGGGCCAGGTGAGGCTCTAAACCGGGCCAGGATGAGGCTCTAAACCGGGCCAGGTGAGGCTCTAAACCGGGCCAGGTGAGGCTCTAAACCGGGCCAGGATGAGGCTCTAAACCGGGCCAGGTGAGGCTCTAAACCGGGCCAGGTTGAGGCTGTGAACCGGGCCAGGACGAGGCTCTGAACCGGGCCAGGAAGAGGCTCTAACCCGTGCCAGGATGAGGCTCTAAACCGGGCCAGGATGAGGCTTTAAACTGGGCCGGGACGAGGCTCTAAACCGGGCCAGGACGAGGCTCTAAACCGGGCCAGGTGAGGCTCTAAACCGGGCCAGGTTGAGGCTGTGAACCGGGCCAGGACGAGACTCTGAACCGGGCCAGGACGAGGCTCTAAACTGGGCCAGGTTGAGGCTTTAAACCACGCAAGGTGAGGCTCTAACCCGTGCCAGGATGAGGCTCTAAACCGGGCCAGGATGAGGCTCTAAACTGGGCCGGGACGAGGCTCTAAACCGGGCCAGGACGAGGCTCTAAACCGGGCCAGGTGAGGCTCTAAACCGGGCCAGGTTGAGGCTGTGAACCGGGCCAGGACGAGACTCTGAACCGGGCCAGGACGAGGCTCTAAACTGGGCCAGGTTGAGGCTTTAAACCACGCAAGGTGAGGCTCTAAACCGGGCCAGGATGAGGCTCTGAACCGGGCCAGGATGAGGCTCTAAACCGAGCCAGGATGAGGCTTTAAACTGGGCCAAAATGAGGCTTTAAACTGGGCCAGGATGAGGCTCTAAACTGGGCCAGGATGAGGCTCTGAACCGGGCCAGGTTGAGGCTCTGAACCGGTCCAGGATGAGGCTTTAAACCGGGCCAGGATGAGGCTCTGAACCGGGCCAGGTTGAGGCTCTGAACCGGGCCAGGTTGAGGCTCTGAACCGGGCCAGGATGAGGCTTTAAACTGGGCCAGGATGAGGCTTTAAACCGGGCCAGGATGAGGCTCTGAACCGGGCCAGGATGAGGCTCTGAACCGGGCCAGGATGAGGCTTTAAACTGGGCCAGGATGAGGCTTTAAACCGGTCCAGGTTGAGGCTCTGAACCGGGCCAGGATGAGGCTCTGAACCGGGCCAGGATGAGGCTCTGAACCGGGCCAGGATGAGGCTTTAAACCGGGCCAGGATGAGGCTCTGAACCGGGCCAGGATGAGGCTCTGAACCCGGCCAGGATGAGGCTTTAAACCGGGCCAGGATGAGGCTCTGAACCGGGCCAGGATGAGGCTCTGAACCGGGCCAGGATGAGGCTCTGAACCGGGCCAGGGTGAGGCCACAGGTCTGGATCCACAGGCCTTTGTATGGTCTTCTCTCTGAGGGATGTGAGGACACCGCTGCAGGGCTGTGTTTGGGGTTAAGGCCGTGTGAGATTGGGATTAACGTCAATTCAGATTTACAGTGGTCTTGCTGCTTCTGGAAAACACGGCTACTATATTTGGTGAAGTGCTGCTCCGTAAGGGCCTGTGCTGTGTGTTGAGTTAATACTTGAATATCATTAATACTGTACACATAGAATTTAGATATGTATTATTCAGAAATGTACAACCCAAAAACATACCCTACTCTAACCCTAACTTAATCTGTAATGTCTGAGTATACTTTGAGGAGGCTGAGCCAATCAGGAGAGCCACACAAAATGTTCTTCGACACTTTCCCCTCTCTTCCCTTTCTCATTTCCCTCCCTCCGTCACCTTCCCAGTCCTAGCCAGCGGCGCCCGTGTGTTGCTGATGGCATCCTGAGCAGGGCAGCTCACATGAAAGGGGTCCTGTCACTCACTTGAGGCGGCCATATGTGTGCCTGCATGAGCTCTGTGCCAGCGGCGGGCTGCTCTGCCAGAAGACATTAGGGAAGCAGCAGGGTGTCATTAAGGCGGCACCATGATTGATTAACCGTAAATCTAGAGCATGAGACCTAGCAGACACACACACACACACACACACACACACACACACACACACACACACACACACACACACACACACACACACACACACACACACACACACACTGAGGTGGTGATGGAGACAGAGCCCCCTGCAGATCTGAGGGTGTAATTGCATTATCTGCCCTGTAGGGAGAGGATGAGCTTGGCTTGCTCTGAGATGAACACAGTGAGGGGCCACATGAAGCGATTAGGGGCCCTCCAGCCCTCTGCTGCTCTCCTAAGGCGGATTTCATCTTCAGTTTTCCACCACAGCGACTCACATAGCTGTGGGGAGCTAATGGCAGATATGCTAGATTCCCCAGTGGCTTATCCTGAGTCGCCGGATGGATTTCTGCTGATGGAAATTAGACGGAATTGAACAGGAGCTGTTTGTACACGACAGCTGGATCAGTGTCTTCAGAGGTACGGGCAGAAACACAAGGGACATCATCACGTTTAAGACCATTATTAGCTTCTGAAACGATAGGACTTGATCAAGTTATTAGCCGTTTTTCATGCAAAACAAACATCTGAAAAAACTGTTATTGGGGACACAGGCGGTCTCAGCTCTCTGGAAAGTTATCTGATTCGTCTATCACAGGGGTATCAAACTCAATTTCATCGCGGGCCACATTAGCATTATGGTTGCACTCAAAGGGCCGGTTGTAACTATATAAATATACATATATAAATATATAAAATAATGTATTATATTACATTATTGCCTCTGAATTGGATTATTATCGGGGTAATAACTAACTACGTCTGAAAGCAGAAGTCCAGGGCAAATAATTGCAAGTCTCTTCGGTGTGCATGTCACAAAACGAGATGCATTGTGGGACATGTAGTTTATGGGCAACCTGCTTCTGTAAATCGGCATGTAACCGTATAATAAACGTATTATATTCTTTGCAAGCTCTTGCGGGGCCGCATAAAATGAAGTCGCGAGCCGGATTTGGCCCCCGGGCCTTGAGTTTGACACCCCTGTATCAGATGTCATTGTTTTTTATTTGCATTGCAATTTATATTGAGGTAATGCATAAGTAACAGCGCATGACTTTAATATGTTACTCAGATTAGATTACATGTTTCTAAAGTAATCCTCCCAACCCTGGGTCGAAGAGATGAAACCCAGCATCTTAAGGTCCAGAGTCGCTGCCCCAAAACAGATCAAATCGCCGTTTCCATACAGCTCGCGCACCATGTGTATATTATCAGTAATGGCGTCTGCCTCCCATCTCCACAGTGCCGGAGTCATGCGGAGAGATGAGTGATGATGTCAGCGGAGAGTTAGCGCTGGGACGGCTCAGCTAATGTTGTGTTTGGTATTAGCATGCACGAGGCACTTAAACTCCCACTGATTTGGCTGAAAAAACATTTGGAGTAGGTCTCATCAATCAACGTGAACACACAGGAGCCGTCAGAGTCCTGCGGTGCTCCGAGGAATCCCGCCATAACACACTGTCTCTACAGACGATGCACTTTCATCTCTCCTTCATGTGTGACAGCAGAGGAGGGGCAGGACATGCGGTGCACCTGGACACCCTGGACCCCCAGCTTATCATAATGTTGGTTTTATGGATTCCAGAGCGAGGACACACTTCATTATGCTGTTGTGGAGCACGGACTGGAGTCCTTAATGCCTCGCGAGGACACTGAAGGGATGGTACTTGGACCCAAAGCTAGAAGTGTGGACGTTTCATAGGGTCTGCAGAACACACACACACACACACACACACACACACACACACACACACACACACACACACACACACACACACACACACACACACAATATCAGTCAAATCAGGAGCATTGCCACGATTAAATCATTTCTGTAATTCAGAGATACTCATATTCATGCGTTGGCCTCGAGACATACAGAATAACTGTGCCTCGGTTTTTCCTGGAATGCCATCAAAAATGTTTTTGCACATTCCCCTTTTAATTACAGGTGTTCTTTTCTAATTGATTTATTTATGATTCCTATTTTCTTAATTTGTTCAATGTCTTTGTAAACTTGTTTTTAATAAATGATATATAAACAAATATTATTTTTCATATTATTGATTGATTACTCAAGTCACCAGTTTAAAGAGGGAGCGGATGCATTGGAGGCTGAGATGTCCTGGGTCTGTTTGAGTCTGATAGGGTTAAGCTACAAAAACACAACACCAACACATCTGGATCGTAGATTTCCCATGATGCAACTGAAATGATCCAAACTCTGTCTTCTGTTTCTAATGTGGTCACCATTACCAGCCACGATGACCCTGAACACATCAGAGGACTGAGTTGATATTTAAACTGACACGTTATCAATGTGCTGTAATACGGTGCCTATCTGAAGCCTATCTGGAAAATCCACAAAAAGAAACCAGCTGTCATGTGACTTATGTTGTCATGTGACCAAACCCAGTAGAGTAGGGTTAGGGTTAGGCAGCAAGCTTCCCTGTACAGCTGTGAGCCTTTTCACTTTGCTCCATCAGTTTTGACCTATCACTATATCTGACGCTTACTCCACAAATAAAGATAATGTTCAGACCTCACATTTTTGGAGCAGTCAGTATTGTTTACATCACAACATTGATAAGTGCAGTATTTAATAGTATTACTGTACAGACTGGGCACCAACAGGAAATGATTTTAGGAAGGAAACTATAAAGACAGGTCTACTGTTTATCTACATTCACTAAACATCAGTACATTTTTTGGGTAAGAAGATTGGAAATGATAGTTGCAGGCTTTAAGTAAACCTACAACACATCCCTGCAGAAATGCCATATGTAGTACATGAATCTAAGAAGGACAAAACCAAAAAATACACAGTATCGCTTGAGTGAAAACAGACAGAATATCATGTTTCAGTCATCATGCGAAGCAGCAGCAGTCTGATGCTGAGCTCAGATCAGCTGTTGACCAGCAGAGAGCAGCATGGAGCCTGAGCTCAGAGGGAGTCCCTGTGAAGTCAGACTGTAGGTTATTATGTACCCTGCATTACATATGTTCCAACATCTGGGCTGATTAGCAGGCTGACCAATCAGGAACAGGCCTAGGGTCCAGGATGTCAAGGGGTCCCGTAAGATGTTTCCGAGAGCTCAGACTAAAGTGAGAAGACCTGATCCTGATTCTGCTCGCCCGAACCAAATTGTTGTTTTACACGGGACACTTTTTAACAAGCGAACACACAGCTTTCACTGTCACCCATCAGCACTTACAATCATTTGGGGGGACTCATTGTGTGTGTGTGTGTGTGTGTGTGTGTGTGTGTGTGTGTGTGTGTGTGTGTGTGTGTGTGTGTGTGTGTGTGTGTGTGTGTGTGTGTGTGTGTGTGTGTGTGTGTGTGTGTGTGTGTGTGTGTGTGTGTGTGTGTGTGTGGTCTAGCATTACTATACTTGTGGGGACCTACATCTGTTTACATAGTCATGTGTGGGGACTCGCCTCCCTTATGGGGACAAAATGGAGGTCCTCATGAGGGGAATCATTCATTTTAGGGTGAAGACTTGGTTAGGTTTAGGGTAAGGGTACGGTTAAGGGTAAGGGTAAGGGTAAGGGTACGGGTTAGGCATGTTTTGTCCTGTATCTGGTCACCTTCCTGCCTGCTTTGTTGAGACGGGTCTAGGTCTTGTCATCTTTTCTTTTACAGCATCTGGGTCCCCAGAGGCCGGCCTGACTGAATATCAAAAAGAGCAATTTGACTGGGCCTTTGAAATGCTGAGCTGTAATGTCAGTGCTGGGCTCTTGCAGATAGAAAGGAGAGGGAAATGTCAATGCAGATTTGTATCAGCCGAGTCGATACAGAGCGCCCTCTTGGTGTCCAGCTGGGCCTGCCAACGGGACACCTGCCCTTTTATTGCCCGTATTTCAGAGCTTCAGCCGGGATCTGAGGATTCGTTTTAACAGTCAGCGTGCACAATGTCCCCCCCCCCCCCTCCCTGGGAGAAGACTCAAGGACACCAAAACAAAAACACTTTGTTTCAGTTTAACAACATTTACTTTGTTGAAAACTTCTTATCTTTGGTTAATGTCCGTCGCTGCTGGATAAGGAAAGGCTCTCTTCAGCTGTCACCTTATTCACAACATGCAGTGTTTCGGTTGTGATATCATCCGGATACAATTCCAGCTGCTTTGACCTGAGCTCGTCTGAAAGATCGGCCTTTCGTTTTTATTCAGTCCTCTGTGAGGGTCTCTGATGACGAACGACATGGCTGTGTCCTGCCCAACAGACCACAGAGACGTCCTAAAAGGAACCATGTAATAGTTTATTAAAAATGATTAAGTAAAACATGAATTCGATTTCTTAAACAACAGAGAACACAGACAGTGGAGTGAAGGGCGTCATAGCACAGGGCATGATGAGTTAGAAGAGTAAGAGTATTTTCATACACGTGATAAAGCTGTTTTAATAAGGGGCACTTGGCAGTTTTATTAACCCACTTTCCTAAAATGTGGATTGTCAACTCGAGGTGAACTCAACTCTGTGCAGTACATGAGTGTATTGACTGATTAGGAAAACATAAGGGCATGTGTGTGCATAAGTCTGACCTTTGTATTTTACATGCGTGAATACTCCACACCTTACTTATCAGACAGGAAATGTGGCAGAAAGCGAACGTTCCTCCTGAGCTGAAAACTCATCTGGTCAGCCAGCTGCTTCTCCTCATAATGCTTCAGTGCGGCTTTTGATGCTCACAAGCAATTTCCTTTAGATGACTATCACATTACATCAAATTAAACTGCATTACCTCACACCCAATGAATAGGTTTATTTAGTCAACAGATGGCAGCCTTATTCTGGTGTGTTATTGCTTTTTATGGTCACATCAAGTAATCTGTCATTGGATTAACAGACTCCGGCCTGAAGATTAAGAAATGTAGATTGTGGTTAGAATGTTAACCATTTTACAAAATATATTAAAAACAAAGTTGTCATGCTTCTATCTGGGTTAAGCTGTATTAACATCAGCAAACTTAATACATCTTCATTATATCTGTACCTTAATGCCTTTGTAAGTAAAACGTTTGGGGCTGAAATGTCACCTTAATAAAATACAGCTCATACATCGTCGCCAAATTATAACTTTGTAGAATTTAAATTACTTTGATAACAGCATTATGTTAGAAATTAAAACCAATGTTGATATGGCGTAATTTGAATTAAATACACTATTTAATTTAAATCAGTTTTATTCTGAAAAACCGGAAGTTCACACTAACTATTAACTTAATACTTTTATTCTGAAAATTATTCACTTCCGGTTAGCATTAGCATGTGGCGAAATGCTGCATTTTCAAACCGTGAATCAAAGGTGGAATGACATGTGATGTTGTACACTGAGCACACTGGGATTAGCACTCATTTATTGCCGCTGAATAACGTTTATTAGGGAATATTTAAATAACCACAGACACCAGAATGATGTAATTTAACAACAGAAAAAGGCAGGAATTGCTTTGGACCCGCCCCCCGACGACGCCGGCCAATAGGAGAAGACCTCAGATGACAACAGAAAGAGATGTATAGGGACTGACCGGTCGGATGAGGAGAGCGCCTCCACTTGCAATTTCATTTTGTACACCACCGCATCTTTTGTGTAATTAAATGCCGTTAACTTTTATAAGCTTCCCTTGACTCTTTTCAGTCTCTCCTGCCTTCAGGGTTCTTGAATTACTTACAATTAGCATCACGTTGATATTAGACTGACTTGCACCAGGGACAGAACGCCCCTCAGCTGGAGAGGTGTGTGAGGCTTTACAGCACTTTACAGGTGATTTTAATAAATTGGATGTTATTTTATGGAGAAATGTTGTCTGGATTTCTCTCTGAATTCAGCTGCCCTGCCTCAACTCTTTTTGGAGTTTCTGGTGGACAGAAAGCTTAACTTGTTGCTAAGGTAACGCTAACTGCTGCTAACCAACCCAGTCTCACTGTATTTCGTGTTATAGTCACGAAATTAATTTAATCTATTGATTCGTGTTCACCAACACGATTTTTTTCGTGTCACACAGAACGATTTCAAAAGCAATGTATTTCTATTGGTAGTATGTTTCGTGCCGGTGTTGTGCCGTAGGTTGAAGCCTTGCCGTGGATTGAAGCCCTGTTCGCGGGGACGCGCAAAGGTGACGTCATCGCCTGTATTGAGCGTTCGCTGTTTTCTAAGCTTTTTTCACCCTTTTGAAAGATATATCAGATTAAACAGCAAACGGCTGAATAAATAATGTGCATACAATTGCGAGGATGCTCGTTTTAAGGACATGTTTTTCAGATCTGTCACAATCTTCGTATTGGAATAAACTTACGTTTTTGAGTGTAATAGTCCCACTCTGTTATATTCCTCCTTCCTACAGAACAGACAATGACAGGATAATATGTGATTTGTCAGTATAGTCCTATTTCTTAAAAAGGTTTGAAAGGTGCCCTAAAATAAAGTGTATTATTGATCTTATATCTGTGCCTCTATTACATTACATTTCATTTTCTATCACACTATTAATGTTCCTTATTTTAGACTAGGTTAATCCTGGTGTCAATAGGGAAGATCTGCACTGTTCTCTACATAACATGTTCAGAGCAGGTATTTCTCCTGCCCGGATTTGGAACCCCCCCTATATCTTTCTCCAGGATAGTCACAACTTCACCAAAATCATACTAGTGCTTGCTGTCCCCCTCTAGTTTGTGCTCACCAAAGCATTTCACTCTGCACCCTGCAGGTGAAAAACTAAAGAGGGGCTTCAAAATCCGGCAGATCAGGTGTTGGTGCTCTGAGCCATTTATTTTCCTCGCGGACGGCAAAAAAACTCCGACATTGTACAATTTAATATAAAAGGGATAGGGTTAGGCTTAGGGTAAGATATTGAGTAAGAAAATGTTTTTATGAACCACACAGCTTCTGGTATTCCAAGACTCGACCGGACAAAAGACATGGTGCAGGTGTTGCCGTAGATTGAAGCCCTGTTATTGAGCGTTCGTCTAGTTTAATAAGCTTTTCTCTCTCATTTGAATGATATATCAGATTAAACAGCAAACGGCTGAATAAATAATGTGCATACAATTGCGAGGAGGCTCGTTTTAAGGACACTTTTCAGATAGTCACAATCTTCGTATTGGAACAAACTTCCGTTTTTGAGTGCAGTCCCACTCTGCTATGTTCCTCCTTCCTACAGAACAGACAATGACAGGATAATATGGCTAGTTAGCGGTTAGCTCAGTTAGCCGTTAGGTCAGTTAGCCATTAGCTCAGTTAGCTGTTAGCTCAGTTACCCGCGCTGCCAGGACTTGGAGCTCTGAGCACCAGGGGGGTATGCTAATTGACGCAACGTATGCTAATTGTACAAATTGCCAAACGCAAGTTAGCATCCGTCAGTTTCTATGTGCCGGGGACCCATACTATACATATCTATCATAAAACTTTGGTGTGTACTAAACATTCCTGGGTTCACTAAGCTGGCAACTATAACTACCCGAAGTGATGTTCAGAGTGAGAAAAACAAGGCTCAGTACCTCATCTCCAAGCCCTGAATGAGTTGCAGAACTGGGCTCTTCCAGGAGGAAACGTGCTGTCTGGCAATTTCCTGTTGTGCGCCGGTGAATGGGCTCTTTGTGCCTCCACATGTCTCTGAAGTATCCTGAGCTGAGACCTGTGCTGTGTCTGTGAGAAGCTGCTGACAGTGGAGCAGATAAACACAGAGGTGGTCAGTGTTAAAGAGGGAAATGGAAATAGTGACCTTTGTTTGGCAGAGATATCTTCTTATCACTTGCCCTTTAGCTCTCTGTCTCCATCATTAGTCACATCTGAGTGGAACACTTGTGCAGGGCAGGAAGCGCCACAGTGAAATAACACAACACACGTTTTCGTAAAACATCGCCTTCTTCCATCAACTGGGGTTGCCTTTATTGGTATCACAGAGTTGACAAAATGCTTTATTTAGCATATTTTTATGGCAGAAAGGCGCTGGGCAGAACCATTTTAAATAGCACTGGGGATGCCACTGGAGCAGCAGTGAACAACACATCCTTACCACAAGGCAAAGCTGCTGTCGTTGATTGAGCGTTATCAGATGATCCGAAGCTCTGCTAGTCCCAGTGAGTTTCAGAACATTGTTTTTTTCCCAGCTGCGACTTTACAGTTCATTGGTTCACTCTCACTGCTCTCAGCAGGCAGCTGTCTGGAGATAAAAAGCTGTGAAAACACACTGTACACTACAGAAGCAGAAAGCAGACTGACACAAATATATATCTGGTGAACATAGTGAAACATTTAGCAGCTAAAGAGACGGATATGTAGGGGTTGGTAGTGGCCAAAAGCAGAGCTGACGGAGAGAGACCTATCTGGTGGAAACAAACAAGACTCCAAATGAATGACTGCATTTGTAGAGATTAAAAACAACTGTTAGCTAGTGTGTGTGTGTGTGTGTGTGTGTGTGTGTGTGTGTGTGTGTGTGTGTGTGTGTGTGTGTGTGTGCACGCACGCGCTGGCCACCGGGTGCAGCTCCTGCGTCAACATCTGACTCTCAAACTATTCTCAGCACCATGTCCTCATTAAAACATTCCCCAAAGTGCCCTCCATAAAACGCCCTTGGCTTCATGTTTAGGTGTCTAATTAGGGTCCCTGCCTCAGTATTAGTCCTGGCTTGTGTGTCAATTTAATGAGGCAATTAGGGATATTAGTGATATTGTATCTGGACTATCAGGAGATTTGGGGGGAACTGGGCAGTGTATGCAGTTGGAGGGCAGTGAGGGGGGTAAGAGGTGTTGGGTTGCACACTTGTTTGTGTAGGCTCCAGGAATGACCAGCTGTTGAAAAAGGAAAGTAAATAATGATGACTATATATGTAAAGCACCCCAAAAATTGAACAAACTTCTCGAAAACGTGAGGTCTTCACCAACTCTGAGTTCTTTTAAATGGAGGCTGAAAACATTACTTTTTTCAACTGCCAACCCAGACGTCTTTTAACTTGTTTTAGCTCCTACTATATTTACAATGTTGTTTTTAAACTATTCTGTATTACATTACATTGCATTTAGCTGACGCTTTTATCCAAAGCGACTTACAATAAGTACATTCGACCAGGAAGACACAACCTTGAAGAAAACAGAATCATAAAGTACATCAGGCTTCATAGAGCCAAGTATTTCAAGTGCTACTCAACTGGCTTTAGATAAGCCAGTCCTTTATTAGTATATAAGTGCTTTGTTAATAGTTCTATCGCTCGAAGTGGAGTCGAAAGAGATGAGTTTTCAGTCTGTGCCGGAAGGTGTGTAAGCTATCTGCTGTCCTGATGTCAATGGGGAGCTCATTCCACCATCTTGGAGCCAGGATAGCAAACCCACGTGTTTCTGCTGATGGGAACTTGGGTCCCCCTCGCAGCGAGGGTGCAGCGAGCCGTTTGGCTGATGCAGAGCGGAGTGCACGTGCTGGGGTGTACGGTTTAACCATGTCCTGGATGTAGGAAGGGCCAGATCCATTCGCAGCATGGTATGCAAGTACCAGTGTCTTGAAGTGGATTCTAGCAGTTACCGGAAGCCAGTGGAGGGAGCGGAGGAGCGGCGTGGTGTGGGAACATTTAGGAAGGTTGAAGACCAGGCGAGCCGCTGCATTCTGGATGAGCTGCAGAGGTCGGATGGCACATGCAGGTAGACCAGCCAGGAGGGGAGTTGGAGTAGTCTAGGGCGTGAGGATGACGAGAGCCTGGGACCAGAACCTGCGTGGCTTTCTGGGTCAGCTGGGGGGCGTGTCCTCCTGATGGTGTAGAGCGTGTATCTGCAGCAGCGGGTTGTAGCAGCGATGTTTGCAGTGAAGGACAGGTTGTTATCTAGGGTCACGCCCAGATTCCTTGCAGTCTGGGTCGGGGAAACAACAGAGGTGCCGATGTTGATAGTCAGGTCAAGAGTGGGACAATCTTTTCCCGGAAGGAAAAGCAGTTCAGTCTTGTCAAGGTTGAGCTTGACATAAGCAGACATCCACTGAGAGATGTCAGCTAGACAAGCAGAGATGCGTGCGACGACCTGGGTCTCTGAGCGGGGAAAGGACAGGATTAATTGGGTGTCATCAGCGTAGCAGTGGTATGAAAAACCATGCGGGCGAATGGCATATCAGAGCGAGTTTGTGTACAGGGAGAAGAGGAGGGGACCAAGAACAGAGCCCTGAGGGACTCCTGTAGTTAATTGACAAGGGTCGGACTCGGACCCTCTCCAAGTGACCCTGTAGGTGCGGTCTTTGAGGTATGAGGTGAGGAGGGAAAGTGCAGAGCCTGAAACTCCAAGTTCTTGGAGAGTGAAGGAGGATCTGATGGTTCACCGTGTCATTATGTGTTAAACTTACCTTACCTAAATGGGAGAACAGCAGTCCATCTAGGTTTTATGGATACGTATATGAAGTACAAAAGCTACCAGATATCAATCCTAAACATTCAATATGAATTAATTCCAAATCGTTTATTGTTATTAATTTGGTTCGTATGACCAACAAAAGCCTTGAACCTTGAAATCAAATGTCAGCTGAAGGGTCTTTGTTATTTTATTGTTAGGGATTGTAACGTTATCTTTGTTCCTGCGAAACAGCCTAAAACTTAGCGTGGGTTAAGAAACTCTGATATCTTGCTAATGCAGATTTCGGTTTTTGAAATCTGCATTTCACTTGATTTGTACACCTCCAAGTCAGCGTGGTGTGTGGTTAGTGTGTGTGTGTGTGTGTGTGTGTGTGTGGTGTGTTGGTGTGTGTGTGTGTGTGTGTGTGTGTGTTGTGTGTGTTGTGTGTGTGTGTGTAGGGTGTGTGTGTGTGGTTAGAATTTGTGTAGGGTTTAGTGCGTGTGTAGGATAGATAGATCCTTTATTGTCATTACACAGGTACCGATGAGTAGAGCTACTTTTTTTAAGGTGCCATCAAAAAAAAAAAAAAACAAACAGAGAACATAGCTGTGGGGAGCTAATGGCAGATATGCTAGATTCCCCAGTGGCTTATCCTGAGTCGCCGGATGGATTTCTGCTGATGGAAATTAGACGGAATTGAACAGGAGCTGTTTGTACACGACAGCTGGATCAGTGTCTTCAGAGGTACGGGCAGAAACACAAGGGACATCATCACGTTTAAGACCATTATTAGCTTCTGAAACGATAGGACTTGATCAAGTTATTAGCCGTTTTTCATGCAAAACAAACATCTGAAAAAACTGTTATTGGGGACACAGGCGGTCTCAGCTCTCTGGAAAGTTATCTGATTCGTCTATCACAGGGGTATCAAACTCAATTTCATCGCGGGCCACATTAGCATTATGGTTGCACTCAAAGGGCCGGTTGTAACTATAAAATATACATATATAAATATATAAAATAGTATTATATTACATTATTGCCTCTGAATTGGATTATTATCGGGGTAATAACTAACTACGTCTGAAGGCAGAAGTCCAGGGCAAATAATTGCAAGTCTCTTCGGTGTGCATGTCACAAAACGAGATGCATTGTGGGACATGTAGTTTATGGTCAACCTGCTTCTGTAAATCGGCATGTAACCGTATAATAAACGTATTATATTCTTTGCAAGCTCTTGCGGGCCACATAAAATGAAGTCGCGAGCCGGATTTGGCCCCCGGGCCTTGAGTTTGACACCCCTGTATCAGATGTCATTGTTTTTTATTTGCATTGCAATTTATATTGAGGTAATGCATAAGTAACAGCGCATGACTTTAATATGTTACTCAGATTAGATTACATGTTTCTAAAGTAATCCTCCCAACCCTGGGTCGAAGAGATGAAACCCAGCATCTTAAGGTCCAGAGTCGCTGCCCCAAAACAGATCAAATCACCGTTTCCATACAGCTCGCGCACCATGTGTATATTATCAGTAATGGCGTCTGCCTCCCATCTCCACAGTGCCGGAGTCATGCGGAGAGATGAGTGATGATGTCAGCGGAGAGTTAGCGCTGGGACGGCTCAGCTAATGTTGTGTTTGGTATTAGCATGCACGAGGCACTTAAACTCCCACTGATTTGGCTGAAAAAACATTTGGAGTAGGTCTCATCAATCAACGTGAACACACAGGAGCCGTCAGAGTCCTGCGGTGCTCCGAGGAATCCCGCCATAACACACTGTCTCTACAGACGATGCACTTTCATCTCTCCTTCATGTGTGACAGCAGAGGAGGGGCAGGACATGCGGTGCACCTGGACACCCTGGACCCCCAGCTTATCATAATGTTGGTTTTATGGATTCCAGAGCGAGGACACACTTCATTATGCTGTTGTGGAGCACGGACTGGAGTCCTTAATGCCTCGCGAGGACACTGAAGGGATGGTACTTGGACCCAAAGCTAGAAGTGTGGACGTTTCATAGGGTCTGCAGAACACACACACACACACACACACACACACACACACACACACACACACACACACACACACACACAATATCAGTCAAATCAGGAGCATTGCCACGATTAAATCATTTCTGTAATTCAGAGATACTCATATTCATGCGTTGGCCTCGAGACATACAGAATAACTGTGCCTCGGTTTTTCCTGGAATGCCATCAAAAATGTTTTTGCACATTCCCCTTTTAATTACAGGTGTTCTTTTCTAATTGATTTATTTATGATTCCTATTTTCTTAATTTGTTCAATGTCTTTGTAAACTTGTTTTTAATAAATGATATATAAACAAATATTATTTTTTTTTGATTGATTACTCAAGTCACCAGTTTAAAGAGGGAGCGGATGCATTGGAGGCTGAGATGTCCTGGGTCTGTTTGAGTCTGA
This sequence comes from Pseudochaenichthys georgianus, assembly GCF_902827115.2. NCBI lineage: Eukaryota > Metazoa > Chordata > Actinopteri > Perciformes > Channichthyidae > Pseudochaenichthys > Pseudochaenichthys georgianus. The sequence continues at coordinate 457,370 of NC_047514.1, read as the reverse complement.
TAGGGTTAAGCTACAAAAACACAACACCAACACATCTGGATCGTAGATTTCCCATGATGCAACTGAAATGATCCAAACTCTGTCTTCTGTTTCTAATGTGGTCACCATTACCAGCCACGATGACCCTGAACACATCAGAGGACTGAGTTGATATTTAAACTGACACGTTATCAATGTGCTGTAATACGGTGCCTATCTGAAGCCTATCTGGAAAATCCACAAAAAGAAACCAGCTGTCATGTGACTTATGTTGTCATGTGACCAAACCCAGTAGAGTAGGGTTAGGGTTAGGCAGCAAGCTTCCCTGTACAGCTGTGAGCCTTTTCACTTTGCTCCATCAGTTTTGACCTATCACTATATCTGACGCTTACTCCACAAATAAAGATAATGTTCAGACCTCACATTTTTGGAGCAGTCAGTATTGTTTACATCACAACATTGATAAGTGCAGTATTTAATAGTATTACTGTACAGACTGGGCACCAACAGGAAATGATTTTAGGAAGGAAACTATAAAGACAGGTCTACTGTTTATCTACATTCACTAAACATCAGTACATTTTTTGGGTAAGAAGATTGGAAATGATAGTTGCAGGCTTTAAGTAAACCTACCACATCCCTGCAGAAATGCCATATGTAGTACATGAATCTAAGAAGGACAAAACCAAAAAATACACAGTATCGCTTGAGTGAAAACAGACAGAATATCATGTTTCAGTCATCATGCGAAGCAGCAGCAGTCTGATGCTGAGCTCAGATCAGCTGTTGACCAGCAGAGAGCAGCATGGAGCCTGAGCTCAGAGGGAGTCCCTGTGAAGTCAGACTGTAGGTTATATGTACCCTGCATTACATATGTTCCAACATCTGGGCTGATTAGCAGGCTGACCAATCAGGAACAGGCCTAGGGTCCAGGATGTCAAGGGGTCCCGTAAGATGTTTCCGAGAGCTCAGACTAAAGTGAGAAGACCTGATCCTGATTCTGCTCGCCCGAACCAAATTGTTGTTTTACACGGGACACTTTTTAACAAGCGAACACACAGCTTTCACTGTCACCCATCAGCACTTACAATCATTTGGGGGGACTCATTGTGTGTGTGGTGTGTGTGTGTGTGTGTTGTGGTGTGTGTGTGTGTTGGGTGTGTGTGTGTGTGTGTGTGTGTGTGTGTGTGTGTGTGTGTGTGTGTGTGTGTGTGTGTGTGTGTGTGGGTGTGTGTGTGTGTGGTCTAGCATTACTATACTTGTGGGGACCTACATCTGTTTACATAGTCATGTGTGGGGACTCGCCTCCCTTATGGGGACAAAATGGAGGTCCTCATGAGGGGAATCATTCATTTTAGGGTGAAGACTTGGTTAGGTTTAGGGTAAGGGTACGGTTAAGGGTAAGGGTAAGGGTAAGGGTACGGGTTAGGCATGTTTTGTCCTGTATCTGGTCACCTTCCTGCCTGCTTTGTTGAGACGGGTCTAGGTCTTGTCATCTTTTCTTTTACAGCATCTGGGTCCCCAGAGGCCGGCCTGACTGAATATCAAAAAGAGCAATTTGACTGGGCCTTTGAAATGCTGAGCTGTAATGTCAGTGCTGGGCTCTTGCAGATAGAAAGGAGAGGGAAATGTCAATGCAGATTTGTATCAGCCGAGTCGATACAGAGCGCCCTCTTGGTGTCCAGCTGGGCCTGCCAACGGGACACCTGCCCTTTTATTGCCCGTATTTCAGAGCTTCAGCCGGGATCTGAGGATTCGTTTTAACAGTCAGCGTGCACAATGTCCCCCCCCCCCCTCCCTGGGAGAAGACTCAAGGACACCAAAACAAAAACACTTTGTTTCAGTTTAACAACATTTACTTTGTTGAAAACTTCTTATCTTTGGTTAATGTCCGTCGCTGCTGGATAAGGAAAGGCTCTCTTCAGCTGTCACCTTATTCACAACATGCAGTGTTTCGGTTGTGATATCATCCGGATACAATTCCAGCTGCTTTGACCTGAGCTCGTCTGAAAGATCGGCCTTTCGTTTTTATTCAGTCCTCTGTGAGGGTCTCTGATGACGAACGACATGGCTGTGTCCTGCCCAACAGACCACAGAGACGTCCTAAAAGGAACCATGTAATAGTTTATTAAAATGATTAAGTAAAACATGAATTCGATTTCTTAAACAACAGAGAACACAGACAGTGGAGTGAAGGGCGTCATAGCACAGGGCATGATGAGTTAGAAGAGTAAGAGTATTTTCATACACGTGATAAAGCTGTTTTAATAAGGGGCACTTGGCAGTTTTATTAACCCACTTTCCTAAAATGTGGATTGTCAACTCGAGGTGAACTCAACTCTGTGCAGTACATGAGTGTATTGACTGATTAGGAAAACATAAGGGCATGTGTGTGCATAAGTCTGACCTTTGTATTTTACATGCGTGAATACTCCACACCTTACTTATCAGACAGGAAATGTGGCAGAAAGCGAACGTTCCTCCTGAGCTGAAAACTCATCTGGTCAGCCAGCTGCTTCTCCTCATAATGCTTCAGTGCGGCTTTTGATGCTCACAAGCAATTTCCTTTAGATGACTATCACATTACATCAAATTAAACTGCATTACCTCACACCCAATGAATAGGTTTATTTAGTCAACAGATGGCAGCCTTATTCTGGTGTGTTATTGCTTTTTATGGTCACATCAAGTAATCTGTCATTGGATTAACAGACTCCGGCCTGAAGATTAAGAAATGTAGATTGTGGTTAGAATGTTAACCATTTTACAAAATATTAAAAACAAAGTTGTCATGCTTCTATCTGGGTTAAGCTGTATTAACATCAGCAAACTTAATACATCTTCATTATATCTGTACCTTAATGCCTTTGTAAGTAAAACGTTTGGGGCTGAAATGTCACCTTAATAAAATACAGCTCATACATCGTCGCCAAATTATAACTTTGTAGAATTTAAATTACTTTGATAACAGCATTATGTTAGAAATTAAAACCAATGTTGATATGGCGTAATTTGAATTAAATACACTATTTAATTTAAATCAGTTTTATTCTGAAAAACCGGAAGTTCAACACTAACTATTAACTTAATACTTTTATTCTGAAAATTATTCACATTCCGGTTAGCATTAGCAGTGTGGCGAAATGCTGCATTTTCAAACCGTGAATCAAAGGTGGTAATGACATGTGATGTTTGTACCTGAGCACACTGGGATTAGCACTCATTTATGTGCCGCTGAAATAACGTTTATTGGGAATATTTAAATAACCACAGACAACCAGAATGATGTAATTTAACAACAGAAAAAGGCAGGAATTGCTTTGGACCCGCCCCCCGACGACGCCGGCCAATAGGAGAAGACCTCAGATGACAACAGAAAGAGATGTATAGGGACTGACCGGTCGGATGAGGATGAGCGCCTCCACTTGCAATTTCATTTTGTACACCACCGCATCTTTTGTGTAATTAAATGCCGTTAACTTTTATAAGCTTCCCTTGACTCTTTTCAGTCTCTCCTGCCTTCAGGGTTCTTGAATTACTTACAATTAGCATCACGTTGATATTAGACTGACTTGCACCAGGGACAGAACGCCCCTCAGCTGGAGAGGTGTGTGAGGCTTTACAGCACTTTACAGGTGATTTTAATAAATGGATGTTATTTTATGGAGAAATGTTGTCTGGATTTCTCTCTGAATTCAGCTGCCCTGCCTCAACTCTTTTTGGAGTTTCTGGTGGACAGAAAGCTTAACTTGTTGCTAAGGTAACGCTAACTGCTGCTAACCAACCCAGTCTCACTGTATTTCGTGTTATAGTCACGAAATTAATTTAATCTATTGATTCGTGTTCACCAACACGATTTTTTTTCGTGTCACACAGAACGATTTCAAAAGCAATGTATTTCTATTGGTAGTATGTTTCGTGCCGGTGTTGTGCCGTAGGTTGAAGCCTTGCCGTGGATTGAAGCCCTGTTCGCGGGGACGCGCAAAGGTGACGTCATCGCCTGTATTGAGCGTTCGCTGTTTTCTAAGCTTTTTTCACCCTTTTGAAAGATATATCAGATTAAACAGCAAACGGCTGAATAAATAATGTGCATACATTGCGAGGATGCTCGTTTTAAGGACATGTTTTTCAGATCTGTCACAATCTTCGTATTGGAATAAACTTACGTTTTTGAGTGTAATAGTCCCACTCTGTTATATTCCTCCTTCCTACAGAACAGACAATGACAGGATAATATGTGATTTGTCAGTATAGTCCTATTTCTTAAAAAGGTTTGAAAGGTGCCCTAAAATAAAGTGTATTATTGATCTTATATCTGTGCCTCTATTACATTACATTTCATTTTCTATCACACTATTAATGTTCCTTATTTTAGACTAGGTTAATCCTGGTGTCAATAGGGAAGATCTGCACTGTTCTCTACATAACATGTTCAGAGCAGGTATTTCTCCTGCCCGGATTTGGAACCCCCCCTATATCTTTCTCCAGGATAGTCACAACTTCACCAAAATCATACTAGTGCTTGCTGTCCCCCTCTAGTTTGTGCTCACCAAAGCATTTCACTCTGCGCCCTGCAGGTGAAAAACTAAAGAGGGGCTTCAAAATCCGGCAGATCAGGTGTTGGTGCTCTGAGCCATTTATTTTCCTCGCGGACGGCAAAAAAACTCCGACATTGTACAATTTAATATAAAAGGGATAGGGTTAGGCTTAGGGTAAGATATTGAGTAAGAAAATGTTTTTATGAACCACACAGCTTCTGGTATTCCAAGACTCGACCGGACAAAAGACATGGTGCAGGTGTTGCCGTAGATTGAAGCCCTGTTATTGAGCGTTCGTCTAGTTTAATAAGCTTTTCTCTCTCATTTGAATGATATATCAGATTAAACAGCAAACGGCTGAATAAATAATGTGCATACAATTGCGAGGAGGCTCGTTTTAAGGACACTTTTCAGATAGTCACAATCTTCGTATTGGAACAAACTTCCGTTTTTGAGTGCAGTCCCACTCTGCTATGTTCCTCCTTCCTACAGAACAGACAATGACAGGATAATATGGCTAGTTAGCGGTTAGCTCAGTAGCCGTTAGGTCAGTTAGCCATTAGCTCAGTTAGCTGTTAGCTCAGTTACCCGCGCTGCCAGGACTTGGAGCTCTGAGCACCAGGGGGGGTATGCTAATTGACGCAACGTATGCTAATTGTACAAATTGCCAAACGCAAGTTAGCATCCGTCAGTTTCTATGTGCCGGGGACCCATACTATACATATCTATCATAAAACTTTGGTGTGTACTAAACATTCCTGGGTTCACTAAGCTGGCAACTATAACTACCCGAAGTGATGTTCAGAGTGAGAAAAACAAGGCTCAGTACCCTCATCTCCAAGCCCTGAATGAGTTGCAGAACTGGGCTCTTCCAGGAGGAAACGTGCTGTCTGGCAATTTCCTGTTGTGCGCCGGTGAATGGGCTCTTTGTGCCTCCACATGTCTCTGAAGTATCCTGAGCTGAGACCTGTGCTGTGTCTGTGAGAAGCTGCTGACAGTGGAGCAGATAAACACAGAGGTGGTCAGTGTTAAAGAGGGAAATGGAATAGTGACCTTTGTTTGGCAGAGATATCTTCTTATCACTTGCCCTTTAGCTCTCTGTCTCCATCATTAGTCACATCTGAGTGGAACACTTGTGCAGGGCAGGAAGCGCCACAGTGAAATAACACAACACACGTTTTCGTAAAACATCGCCTTCTTCCATCAACTGGGGTTGCCTTTATTGGTATCACAGAGTTGACAAAATGCTTTATTAGCATATTTTTATGGCAGAAAGGCGCTGGGCAGAACCATTTTAAATAGCACTGGGGATGCCACTGGAGCAGCAGTGAACAACACATCCTTACCACAAGGCAAAAGCTGCTGTCGTTGATTGAGCGTTATCAGATGATCCGAAGCTCTGCTAGTCCCAGTGAGTTTCAGAACATTGTTTTTTTCCCAGCTGCGACTTTACAGTTCATTGGTTCACTCTCACTGCTCTCAGCAGGCAGCTGTCTGGAGATAAAAAGCTGTGAAAACACACTGTACACTACAGAAGCAGAAAGCAGACTGACACAAATATATATCTGGTGAACATAGTGAAACATTTAGCAGCTAAAGAGACGGATATGTAGGGGTTGGTAGTGGCCAAAAGCAGAGCTGACGGAGAGAGACCTATCTGGTGGAAACAAACAAGACTCCAAATGAATGACTGCATTTGTAGAGATTAAAAACAACTGTTAGCTAGTGTGTGTGTGTGTGTGTGTGTGTGTGTGTGTGTGTGTGTGTGTGTGTGTGTGTGTGTGTGCACGCACGCGCTGGCCACCGGGTGCAGCTCCTGCGTCAACATCTGACTCTCAAACTATTCTCAGCACCATGTCCTCATTAAAACATTCCCCAAAGTGCCCTCCATAAAACGCCCTTGGCTTCATGTTTAGGTGTCTAATTAGGGTCCCTGCCTCAGTATTAGTCCTGGCTTGTGTGTCAATTTAATGAGGCAATTAGGGATATTAGTGATATTGTATCTGGACTATCAGGAGATTTGGGGGGGAACTGGGCAGTGTATGCAGTTGGAGGGCAGTGATGGGGGGTAAGAGGTGTTGGGTTGCACACTTGTTTGTGTAGGCTCCAGGAATGACCAGCTGTTGAAAAAGGAAAGTAAATAATGATGACTATATATGTAAAGCACCCCAAAAATTGAACAAACTTCTCGAAAACGTGAGGTCTTCACCAACTCTGAGTTCTTTTAAATGGAGGCTGAAAACATTACTTTTTTCAACTGCCAACCCAGACGTCTTTTAACTTGTTTTAGCTCCTACTATATTTACAATGTTGTTTTTAAACTATTCTGTATTACATTACATTGCATTTAGCTGACGCTTTTATCCAAAGCGACTTACAATAAGTACATTCGACCAGGAAGACACAACCTTGAAGAAAACAGAATCATAAAGTACATCAGGCTTCATAGAGCCAAGTATTTCAAGTGCTACTCAACTGGCTTTAGGTAAGCCAGTCCTTTATTAGTATATAAGTGCTTTGTTAATAGTTCTATCGCTCGAGGTGGAGTCGAAAGAGATGAGTTTTCAGTCTGTGCCGGAAGGTGTGTGAGCTTTCTGCTGTCCTGATGTCAATGGGAGCTCATTCCACCATCTTGGAGCCAGGATAGCAAACCCACGTGTTTCTGCTGATGGGAACTTGGGTCCCCCCTCGCAGCGAGGGTGCAGCGAGCCGTTTGGCTGATGCAGAGCGGAGTGCACGTGCTGGGGTGTACGGTTTTAACCATGTCCTGGATGTAGGAAGGGCCAGATCCATTCGCAGCATGGTATGCAAGTACCAGTGTCTTGAAGTGGATTCTAGCAGTTACCGGAAGCCAGTGGAGGGAGCGGAGGAGCGGCGTGGTGTGGGAACATTTAGGAAGGTTGAAGACCAGGCGAGCCGCTGCATTCTGGATGAGCTGCAGAGGTCGGATGGCACATGCAGGTAGACCAGCCAGGAGGGAGTTGAGTAGTCTAGGCGTGAGATGACGAGAGCCTGGGCCAGAACCTGCGTGGCTTTCTGGGTCAGCTGGAGACGTATCCTCCTGATGCTGTAAAGCGTGTATCTGCAGCAGCGGGTTGTAGCAGCGATGTTTGCAGTGAAGGACAGGTTGTTATCTAGGGTCACGCCCAGATTCCTTGCAGTCTGAGTCGGGGAAACAACAGAGGGGCCGATGTTGATAGTCAGGTCAAGAGTGGGACAATCTTTTCCCGGAAGGAAAAGCAGTTCAGTCTTGTCAAGGTTGAGCTTGACATAAGCAGACATCCACTGAGAGATGTCAGCTAGACAAGCAGAGATGCGTGCGACGACCTGGGTCTCTGAGCGGGGAAAGGACAGGATTAATTGGGTGTCGTCAGCGTAGCAGTGGTATGAAAAACCATGCGGGCGAATGGCATATCAGAGCGAGTTTGTGTACAGGGAGAAGAGGAGGGGACCAAGAACAGAGCCCTGAGGGACTCCTGTAGTTAATTGACAAGGGTCGGACTCGGACCCTCTCCAAGTGACCCTGTAGGTGCGGTCTTTGAGGTATGAGGTGAGGAGGGAAAGTGCAGAGCCTGAAACTCCAAGTTCTTGGAGAGTGAAGGAGGATCTGATGGTTCACCGTGTCATTATGTGTTAAACTTACCTTACCTAAATGGGAGAACAGCAGTCCATCTAGGTTTTATGGATACGTATATGAAAGTACAAAAGCTACCAGATATCAATCCTAACATTCAATATGAATTAATTTCCAAATCGTTTATTGGTTATTAATTATTGGTTCGTATGACCAACAAAAGCCTTGAACCTTGAAATCAAATGTCAGCTGAAGGGTCTTTGTTATTTTATTGTTAGGGATTGTAACGTTATCTTTGTTCCTGCGAAACAGCCTAAAACTTAGCGTGGGTTAAGAAACTCTGATATCTTGCTTAATGCAGATTTCGGTTTTTGAAATCTGCATTTCACTTGATTTGTACACCTCCAAGTCAGCGTGTGTGTGGTTAGTGTGTGTGTGTGTGTGTGTGTGTGTGTGTGTGTGTGTGTGTGTGTGTGTGTGTGTGTGTGTGTGTGTGTGTGTGTGTGTGTGTGTGTGTAGGGTTAGTGTGTGTGTAGGGTTAGAATTTGTGTAGGGTTAGTGCGTGTGTAGGGATAGAATAGAATCCTTTATTGTCATTACACAGGTACAATGAGATGAGTAGAGCTACTTTTTTTAAGGTGCCATCAAAAAAACAAAAAAACAAACAAGAGACGTTCAGGAGAAGACAACATACAAACAACAAGCATTCATACTTCAATATGCAGATACAGTTAAAGTGCAGGAATATCGGTTTAAGTCGAATAAATATGTTTGAATGTGTATAATTATTAGTGTGTGTGCAGGGTTAGAGTTTGTGCAGGGTTATTGTGTGTGTACGGTTAGTGTGTGTGCAGGGTGTAGGGTGTAGGGTTATTGTGTGTGTACGGTTAGTGTGTGTGCAAGGTGTAGGGTTATTGTGTGTGTACGGTTAGTGTGTGTGTGAGCCACTGTGTGAGCTGAGTGCCATGCTGCAAATTGCATCTGTTCCTAATTACAGAGTGCTAATGAAAGCCTGTACTCCTGGTGGGCTCAGTGAGGAACGTTCTGGCACCTCTCCACCACACAGAGGAGGAGAGCGGGAGTCACACACTCAGTGAAATACATTCAGAGGACACACTGAAGACGGATGCACTCACAGAGGTGAGGGCGGGAGGAAGGACAGCTGCCGTCTTCTGCTCGTCTTCATTAGCTGCCAGCATATAGTGAACCCCGAAATGTTGAGTACCCCAAGTGTCATGATAGAAATGTATAGTAGGGTCCCCAGCACATAACTGCCGAATGCTAGCCTGCATATGTTGGGCAATTTTCACCATTAGCATCGGTTGTGCTAATTACAATGAATGGCATCATAGCCTATGTGGACAATAGTACAAACAAAACATTGCATTTGCAGAGGTTTCGGAGGATATTGAGGATGCTGAATATAGAGGATAACAAATTGCAGTTTTAACCAGAAAGTGTCCTCCCATTGGGCTGTTTTGATACATTTCCGGTCCTAAACATTTCAGAAAAAGAACCACACCAATACTGTCCAAATCGGCCAAGCCATTCTTGAGCTATTGTCTGCAATGCTAATAATGCAACTTATGCCAATTGTGCAAATTGCCCAACATATTCAAGTTAGCATCCGGCCGTTTCTATGTGCTGGGGACACGTATTATACATTTCTATCATACACTCAACATTTCCAGGTTCACAATGCTTGTAAGTAGAAAAACCATGCGGGCTAATGACTGATCCGAGCGAGTTTGTGTAAAGGGAGAAGAGGAGGGGCCCGAGAACAGAGCCCTGAGGGACCCCTGTAGTTAATTGACAAGGGTCGGACTCGGACCCTCTCCAAGTTGCCCTGTAGGTGCGGTCTTTGAGGTATGAGGTGAGGAGGGAAAGTGCAGAGCCTGAAACTCCAAGTTCTTGGAGAGTGAAGGAGGATCTGATGGTTCACCGTGTCATTATGTGTTAAACTTACCTTACCTAAATGGGAGAACAGCAGTCCATCTAGGTTTTATGGATACGTATATGAAAGTACAAAAGCTACCAGATATCAATCCTAACATTCAATATGAATTAATTCCCAAATCAGACAGATAAACAGTGTTGGAAAGATTACAGCACATCATTGATTCAGAAGTGGCTCCTCAAAACAAGAGGTGAGTTTTCTTGACGTGGCATCATCGTAATCCTGTGGGGAAACACGAGTGAGTCAGAGGCCATGCGTTCAGCAGGTGAGCTGTGCTAACAACACAAAGCCTATTGCCTGGAATATGTAGCCTGCTTTCCTTTCCTTCCTATTAATACAACATGATGGGAACTATCTGGAAGGATTGCTGTGGGAGGTGGGGTGTAAACTCAAGCAGGGACCCTCAATGTTGCTAATTCATTTACAGATTTAATTAGATGGATGGAGCCCTTGCCGTTATTAAAACAGAGAGAGAGAGAATGTTGCCAGCACTACAGGACTTTTTAATTACAACTCCACATCCCGCTTGCTGACGTCTGGGGAACCAGTTAATTAAAATCCTCATTATTTTACTTTTAATTAGTTCCCCCCTCTTTTGTTTCCTTGCGCCATATGGCAATGTTCCGTGGTCAAATCAACTTAATTGAGCTAATTAAGTTGATCAGTTTAATTATTCAAAGAACTCTGATTGGATGAAATTACTACCCCATCCCCCCCCTTTCTCACCCAATCAAAATCCCCGTTTAAACTCCCATCTTCCATATCCATTTCATATCATAGTGACTAGAGGGGGGTGTAGCTAAGATCTTTTATTGAATCAGCTGCAACGTATGTGTTCCTCAGACTCTATTTTTGAATAACATAAAAGAGAAGAGACTTCTTTAAACCTCAGTAAATCCAGGACCATCCATCGAGGGAACATTTAATAGTTCAAAGATGTTCACATCTCACACGATAATATAATAAGATATTATGTGGTGATACTTTTGCGCTGATCTTGTTTATATTATCAATTATCTCGAGAACATGGTTTACAAGATGGCGCTGCGGACGTAAACAACAACGTGACGTCAGAGCTCCGTAAAAAGAAAGCTGTCTCTGCCGTCTGACGCTTTATTTGACTGCTCGTATTGTTGGAGTAATTGTACAGTTTGACGAAACCCTGTCTCTTGAGTTGTCAGTTTTTGTTTTGTGCCTAAACTCATTCTGCCTTCAAATGATATGGAGGCTACAAAACAAATCATGCAAACATTTAAAAGAACATTATCTGACATATGTTTAACGTTAGCATTAAAGGTCACCTATCATGCTATCTTTAGGCAATAGCATAGCTCTCAGATATATAAAAAACATGTCTATGAAGTGTTTTGCTCAAAAATACCAAACAGATCACCCATTCTAGCCATGCCTCATATCCCTCTGTTTCACTTCCTGTTTCAAAAGTGCTGATTTTGGGTATAAAGCTTTAAAAAATAAATTGATAATAAAGGGGAGGGGTCTGAGCTCATGCGGGACCCGGCAGCTCCCGTCTAAACTAAATGCTGCCGTGATGAAACTCCATATCATGGATTATCAAGGATCTGAGACAGTCTGGAGCTCAAAGGCTTTCTCTCTTGCCGGTTACACCACAAGGTGAGTTCCTTTTTACTTCCTGCTTCTTCACACACATGCTCTCCAGCACAGGTTAGCTCTGAGTGTTAGCGATGCTAATGTGAACACCGACCATATTACGTCCAAAACAGTCGGGCATTGTTTCTGATGGCAACGTTTCTGATTGGGCCGTGGGTCCACATTTCAGATATTACGTCAAATCGGACGCAAATCTGGATCAGCTCCGTTGTTCCCCGTTTTTAGAGATTTGGGTACGGAGGAAAAAAGAGAGGGTTTTATTTTCTGACGCTGCGTGAGTTCCCCGACACACCGGGGACACATGTATAAAAGACATACAAAAGTGCATTTTGCATGATAGGTCCCCTTTAAGTAAGATCCTCTTTTCTTCATACCATGCCATGCTTTGCAATTGGCCATTTCTTAAATGTAATTTCAGTATCTCAAACTGAATAAAATGGACTGTACCTCCATACTCTTTATCAGGTCTTTTCGACCCGTTAAAGCTCTTTACATACTACAACGTTGGCCATCGGGAGCAAGTCATGGTTCAGTATCTTGCCCAAGGACACATATGAGGTTAAATTGTTAACATAGGTTCAGGAGCATGGCCACGCCTAAAACTCCGCCTCGAACCACGGCCACCCATATTTCTATCGGGCAAAACTTCCGGCCACTGCTCGTCTCCATCCTTTCAACCCACCCACCCTCTCCCTGTCTACCCATACAGTTCCCCTTCCGACTCACACCGAGCGATAAATCCATCACATCCTCTGCCCGACACCATTCACATTTAAACGGTGCATGTTTATATACTGCGTATACTAACACCTTAATTCCAGGTACCGTCTGGGGGGCCCGTAATCAGCCCACGCAGATCATGCCGGAGACGGAACCCCCACTCTGAGTCTCCCACTGCACGGACCATAGCTCGTGGTGTGGTTCCTGCTAGTGAACGATATGTTGTCTGACCGGGCTGGGATCGAACCAACAACCTTCTGGTTTTCAAAATGGCCGCCTCCCCTCACAGCCACAGTCGCCCATGATGAGAGACAGAGGGTGAGCTGGGGTGAGGACGGTTTGTCTTTGTGATCGCATTAAATGAATCTACAGTTCTGAACTATTGCTTTGCATGAGTACAGTCTCCCCACCTTGAGTCATAGTCAGTTTCTTGTTTGTCGACTTCAACACAAAGTCAGTTCGGCAGTGCTGATAGAAAATCAATTATTTACTCCGTGTCTGTGATAATGAAAAGCAAAAGACAAATTCATTAGCACATGCAAATTACTTTAATTGCAATTATCTCCATATCTTGATAAGCAAGAAGGGGGTCTCCCAATCTCCCTCCATGGTGCACGTCGCATGCCACACTCAAACCAATCAAGCCTCATCTGCATTTCATTAATTAGCTTGACGAGTTCAAGAACCAATTAGCAAGACTGCAAAGACACAAGGTGAGGCAAGGAAAAGTTTGCAGAGGGGATGACTCACATTTGGCCTCCTACGTACGTACACATCCAACACCTCGCATGAAAGGTGTATATCAACATCTCGCAGCAATTAATTCAAGTTTAATTTGGGAATTATAATTATTATCTGATTATATTAGCTTCGGTTACATTAAGATACAATTTAAGTCTCCGAGATTGGCTTTTAATCAACTTATGAATTCAATTTGGTTTAATAACTAAAGTGTCCTTTAGGTATGAGGACATGGAGAATGATATCATTATGTTTGCAATAACATGACTATTCTTCATGGAAACGAACTGCAATTCATGTTTGAACTGAAGTTATTGATAGATTTCAAATGGATCCAACGGAGACTTGTTATGTCTCGCTCATACTGACAAACCACCAACTCCGCAGTCCCCTCAGCTCCAGGACGTTTTGGTATTTCTCCGCTCGTTGTTTTGGTTTGACCAGCTGCGGCTTCACCGTTCACTCTCAAATCTTGAAGAGGCTCTGAAACAGTGTGCTTCCTACCCGGCACACAAATGGAGGAAGTCACTGATTAGGTTGTGCACATGCGGTTCCCAACCGTTTTCCCTTTGAGCTATCGAAAGAACCATCTGGGATGATTCATTTTCTTGTGTTAAACCCTTTGTTATCGTGTTGAACCCAACTGCTCCTGAGAGGAACATCCCTTGTATAACTCCCCCTTAATACAAAGTGTAAACTTGACATTTACACTTGTTGTCAGCGAAACATAATAATAATATTAAGACTCACTTCTAGCAGTTTCAACATCTTTAGATAAGACTAGAGCTCTTAATGAGACACTTGAGCTTGTCTTTGTGGGGTAGGTAAGTTTCAGAAACCGGCTCGAGATACACTTTTTGTTATATTCCATGGAATGCTCTTAACATCCCGATAGCAATGAATATTTTAAGTGCTTTGACAAAAAATCCATTAAAAAAATGTCATCTGTAGAAGCCGTAATAACCGATAACCGATGGCCTACCTGCCTGTCAGCCTTCCATCGGGGCACAAACTGTTCTCGTGCCCTCATTGGTCATGTGCGCGTTCGTGTGTGTTGGGGGAGGGGCTCTGTGAGGAAGTGGCAGATTTGTGTATTTTCAAATTCTAGCGATCTCGAGCCGGTTTCTCAAACTACCCCACCTTTAAGCTTTGACAGTTCTGGGGGCGGGACACCGGGCTAATGAACATGTATTAAAAAATATTGCAATCCATAATCTTTCTACGTACCCCCTGCAATCCTTCTCAAATACCAGGGATACCCTTACCCCCAATTGGGAACCACAGTGAGGGCGTTTATCAGCTGACGTGAGGAACATTCGGTGAATATTGAGTATTGACTTTAAACGTTACTATTGTTCGTAAGCTTTTGGCGTGGGCTCTCCATTCTCACGCACATATCGGTTTCCAGGTGCCATTAATATGGGATGGTGTATTGTTATAACTCATGGGGCCAGATGTTTAAGGCTCAGTTTCAGACATTGTGAAATGGCTTTGGTTTGATTTTATATATTTTATACATGTAGATTTCTTTCTGCTGCTAACTCAGATCTTCACATATTGGTTTCTGTTTCTGTTATTTTGAGGATGCTTTTTGTTTGTGTGTCTCCAATAAGTGCTGTATGAACTCTTGTGTGTCGCTGTGATCATTTCTCACTGATTTCTTTCCCATCTCTTATGTAGGGGACACATATGTGTTTGTATCATATCAGCTTGTTCCTTTAAAGTATTAAAATGATAAAAGTGAGAGACTAGAATCCAGTCTCTAACAATTTTATCATTTTAATATTTTAACTTTAAAGGTGGGGTAGGTAAGTTTGAGAAACCGGCTCGAGATCGCTAGAATTTGAAAATACACAACCGGAGAAGATCTGCCACTTCCTCACAGAGCCCCTCCCCCAACACACACGAACGCGCACATGACCAATGAGGGCACGAGATACATTTGTGCCCCGATGGAAGGCTCACGGCTAAACGGATTGGTTGTACTTTTTTACGGCTTCTACAGATAAACATTTTTTATGGATTTTTTGTCAAAGCACTTCAGATATTCATTGCTATCGGGATGTTAAGAGCATTCCATGGAATATAACAAAAAGTGTATCTCGAGCCGGTTTCTGAAACTTACCTACCCCACCTTTAACTGTGTTAAACAAAAACGGAGAATTTTATTTTGGCTCAGATTTTATTTCTGCTTTTTTAAATTGTAGTATGTGCTCATGTGTTTCACTGTTGGTGTAGGCTACTGCCTGGCTTAATGAAAGGCAGGTTTTCCTATGATACAATCAACATATCTTGGTTTCTTCTTTTTGTACGGTCACGTTGTTCTGTTGTCTTACATAATACACTCTTGAATTTATTTGCATTGCATTTAATATCCAAAAGTAACGGAGAGTAATCAGATTACATAGCTTTTACCTTTTGATACTCAGATTAGGTTACAGATACAAAATCTTCCCTGGTAACTGAATGCATCTGGAAGTAACCCTCCCAATCTTATATAAAGTATTAATATATCCACCTTTAACTGGATTGATATGACCATTTTCATATAAATCCAGTCAATATAACTCCCATTTCAATCTTCAGCACTCAAAACATAAGCTAAGTGTGTTATTAGCAGCTGTATTTTACTTTGTATCCATCATGCGCACACTTCAATCTTCATGGTGATCTACAGCAACGGCCCCCAACAATACAAACAGAGACAATGAGAAACTTGTGCGACTGAGTTTGGGATTTCTGACCGAGAAGCCAGAGGAATGTGTTGCTCTGCTGTGTTGAGAGCACTTTGAAACGCTCCCATTAAAAGCCTCATTGTTTCTGTGAATGTGACGCTAATTGGACTTACCATGTGAGAGGAGGAGCTGCTGAATCCTGCGGCCGTTAATTTGAAGAGTCACAGCTGGCTACTCGTGTGTGCCTCTGCCCGTTCGGCCTGCTTCAAAACACCCGCTAATTTCGCTGTGTTGAAAAGCCACACAGTATGGGCAAAAAAGAGCGATCCTAAATTAGCATGAAAAAGATCGTCGTGTACTTTCCAAGCCAAATGTACGCATACAAATAACGCTAATTTAAAAGGCGTATTCCGTGCCAAAAAGCAATCAGTAGGCTACGGACCCTGAAAAAAAGATCACAGACTAAAAGAGATGTTTAAAATGTCAAGTTAAATATTTTAATTGGGACGGACAGAGGAGGGAGGAATCAGAAACGTTTCATGGTTCAAAACAACACTTTCTGACTTGCTGTTTCCCCTCTGACAGCAGAGCACACACTGCTGCCTGGAGCCCACAGGAAAACTCCCTCCTTTTAATTAGACCAGCTCACCAGATTAGGCCTCATTAGGCTGCAGCAGCAATGCAGCTAAACCCATGCAGGCCTCCAGCGCATCCCACTTTAATTGCTTCTGTAATGGCTTCGACTCAGGCCTTTGAAATCCCATTCCTGTGGGTAATCAGCCATGTTTGTCTGCGATCCACAAGCATCTCTTACTTACTCCTCAGCCTGCATCGGCTACCTGTAACTTGTTGTTGATACACACTCTACTGTAACACACTCATCACATGACAGAAAATAAAGGTAAATGGCTAAATGATCACGAGTTCTTTCAAGAGGAATTAGCATTGATCCACACACTTGATTGCAACATGAAAATACAACACAAGGACACAGAAATGATACCAAATCCAGAAACTGTAAAATGTGGAATCATAGAGTGGCTAAGTCCCTCCCTTTCCGGGGGAGCTCCATGGGACCTTATTTCTGAAAAAGTATGTATTAAAGTCGACGGAGAGAGAAAGATTATCTTTCGATCCCGTTTGAATTGAGCCACGAATTACACACATGATGTTTGTCAATCTAAAAGATAATTTTGCAAGTCAAAAAAATTAAAATGTGTCGTAAAACTGTGAAGTAACACACCAAGACGGCCGTCACGTTGGAACATTTCACTTCTTTCTTTCAGAACGAGGCGGAAAGTATTAAAAGAGGAGAAAATCACTCCAAGTCTGGGCGCATTGAGAGCTGCACACACACACAAGGGGAGTGAGTCGGTTCCTGAGAGCCAGCATGCGGGACCGGGACTCTGGGATTTGTAGTCTTTCTAGTTGCGTATTTTTCATAGTCTTATATTTCAACAGTTTTACGACAAACTGACTTTTTTTGACATGGAAATTATTTTTTAAATTGACAAACATCATGTGTGTAATTCGTGACACAATTCAAACGGGATCGAAAGATACGTTTTCTCTCTCCATCGACTTCAATACATACTTTTTCCGAAATAAGGTCCCATGGGGCGGAGGTAGATGGGCGGGACTTCGCCTCTCCATTGGCCTTTTGGGAGATGTCAAACATTAAAATGCAAGTGAGAATCCCAACTGTTAGAGACCTTGATTTAAAGAGCTTGTGGCACGCTACATTGAGAGGTGCTCTTTGGGCCTCGAGGAAGATGGCCAGAAGATCCTTGGAAGATGCAGGTATTTCTCATAGAGATTCAGGCCATTTTGGCTTCATGCGCCACAAATGGTGTATCCAGTTCTCTTTAAACATGAGGAGATGGACCCAGGAAACCACTGATCACGTTCCAAACATTTGACCAAAACCAAACCGTTCACTTGTGTGGTCAATTTTGTAGCATTCCTAAATTGCAAGACGTAGGTAACGTAAAGGTGTAATTCATATCATGTTATTATTCCATACACAACTTGCATATTTCATGGACACTGGGTGTAGATTCCCAGTTAGCATCATGGCTAACCTCAGAGTTAGCCGAAGGGTCAAAAGTTAGTAAAATAATTCACAACCATAATATTTCTTTTTGGGAAAAGCAATACTTTTATTCTTCTGCATAAAAACGTCATCATTAAAACCTTAAACTTAAGTCACGCAACAAACAAACATATTGTAACCAAAACAGGATTATTTGTTGTCGTTTTGTTTCCTACACCAAAATAAGTAGTTCTGATTCACAAATGAACCGTGTGTTAGTCTGGAGAAAGTTAAGTGTCTGAAAAGACGACGATAAAGAAGTGAATTGTGGAGTTAGACTCTTAAACTGTCGCCATTTCTCACTTCGGGATTCTTTAGACGGGCCTTCACTCATGGCTCAATACAACACATTAATAAGCGATTGCCCACGACTTTGACTTAAATTATACTTACGTACTGAGATAAAAAAATCAAGTTTGGTCCAAATGTTGAACAAAAATTGAACAACATTTGAAAAAACAGCAAATCAGCTTCAGAAAATGCAAATTATTACGCGTTTATATTCATCACAATGCATTAAACTGTATTAATTGTATGAGGAATTCATTATTTTATCTCTTTTCCAGTTAGCATAGTGTAATTCATCGGGATGAATCGCCTACTTCGCTCAACGTTTCTCACAATCAAACTGGGGAAAAACGAATGGTCCTTATTTACCGAAATATTGACTTTAATACGAGTTTAGTACACAAACTGTGACGGGATACATCAAGCTGCTTCTGTCCGAGACGGGAACCACAACATGGCGATTATCATCCTTCAACAAATCTGAATATTATCCTGTTGGTTTAATATTTGAAAGACAATCAAACAGAGACATGTTGAAGGTATCTATGCAGATGTTTGTCCTCTTCACCCGTCGCTCGGAGTCTGCAGGGAAACATCCAGCAGCTGGAATCACCAGATCCATACTTTCTTTTCTTCACATCAAAAGAAACTTAACTAAGTGTGTGTGGTTTGTGGTGTTGGAGGTATATTCACCTTCTGAAATATACCCAGTGCTGCCAGTCGTCTCTCCTCCACTGTGATTGGTTAGCGGGTAAACGCGAATGATTACGCTGGATTTCCAAATTGGATGATTGCACGGCAGTCCTCCTTTTTGCTCGTTAGCCATGCCACTTCTTATCAGTTATATTTCCACAGTTCACAATAGACAACAGTCTACATAAATTCCATCCATCCTCAGCGTCCTCGTCCTCGTGCACTTTGTCCAGATTTCTCTGCTCACGGTCCTCAGAGGAGACCAGTGTCTGTTTGGGATGTTGAAATCTAAATGAGTACGGCTTCATCCAGACTGTAGCGAGACAGTCCATCAGGCTGGAGGACAGGTAGAGGAAGGAGGTGAAGGAGAGACAAAGGATGAAGGTCGGGGAGAAGGCACACATTTGGTTGTTCCTCCTGATCCTCAGCAGACCTGTGAACAGCGGAGAGGAGAGGTTGTAGTCAGTCACACGTCGTACAGTAAGGGAATTTACGTCCTCTTATTTCCTACATGTTTGACCTCTGATGCAATATGGGATCCTTTCCTTTAGTTGTGCCTTAACTTATAATCGTATAATAGTATATACACGGTGGCTAAGGGGATTCCTCCCATAGGCATGTCGACATTACTGAAATCTATGTGGGTTGCTTTTGATAATATGCCAAATACAGTTTAATGTAATGAATAGAAATGCATTTTCCTTTCCTGATTTGCTGATTGTTGCTCAACGTTGATTTTAAAGGAAGTTAGTTCCATACTGTAATTAATTGTTACAATTGTCAACCCGGGTGCAATTAGGCCTCAACTGGCCAATCACAAATAAATGTTTTGGAGTTAATTGATTGTTATTTTCTACATTCCACCGATATAACACTGCTGTTACACATTAATACACCGCTATGAAAACCATGTTACACCATTATTACACCTGTAATACACCCATATTACACCCATGTCAAACTGTGATTACACCCATATTACACTCATGTCAAACTGTGATTACACCCATATTACACCCATGTCAAACTGTGATTACACCCATATTATACCCATGTCAAACTGTGATTACACCCGTATTATACCCATGTCAAACTGTGATTACACCCATATTACACCCATGTCAAACTGTGATTACACCCATATTACACCCATGTCAAACTGTGATTACACCCATATTACACCCATATCAAACTGTGATTGCACCCATATTATACCCATGTCAAACTGTGATTACACCCATATTATACCCATGTCAAACTGTGATTACACCCATATTATACCCATGTCAAACTGTGATTGCACCCATATTATACCCATGTCAAACTGTGATTACACCCATATTATACCCATGTCAAACTGTGATTACACCCATATTATACCCATGTCAAACTGTGATTACACCCATATTATACCCATGTCAAACTGTGATTACACCCGTATTATACCCATGTCAAACTGTGATTACACCCATATTATACCCATGTCAAACTGTGATTACACCCGTATTATACCCATGTCAAACTGTGATTACACCCATATTATACCCATGTCAAACTGTGATTACACCCATATTACACCCATGTCAAACTGTGATTACACCCATATTACACCCATGTCAAACTGTGATTGCACCCATATTATACCCATGTCAAACTGTGATTACACCCATGTCAAACTGTGATTGCACCCATATTATACCCATGTCAAACTGTGATTACACCCATATTACACCCATGTCAAACTGTGATTGCACCCATATTATACCCATGTCAAACTGTGATTACACCCATGTCAAACTGTGATTGCACCCATATTATACCCATGTCAAACTGTGATTACACCCATGTCAAACTGTGATTACACCCATATTATACCCATGTCAAACTGTGATTACACCCATGTCAAACTGTGATTACACCCATATTATACCCATGTTACACTGCTTGTGGATGTCATGCGAGCAAAACATGGAGAAAACCGTCTGAAACTCATTTATGAGAGGGACCGCTCGAAAGTAGGATATTTGGGATATCCGTCGTAGCCAGGGGTTACGATCAGTTTTTGGGTGATTTGTACTGAGGAACAAGTATCACATCACCGACGGGGGAAAATAGTGTAGGGTAACACGGGGTGTTCAGGTAACACTTAAAGACTTTGTTATGGAACGCAAAGCAGAGTAGGGGGCGAGTACACCCTCCTGAGGGTCCGGTTGTGGATGGCATGCGAGCAAAACATGGTGGAAACAATCGGGACGGAAATGTTCGGATCTCCAAAGGGAGGTTCTGTGAATAAATTAAAAATCAAGAACCGAAATAATTGAACTATTCATATCTTAGACTGCACTGTAACTTTTATCTTTTAATGTTTATTTTATTAGCTTTTCTTTTTAACGATTGATTTTAAATGCTATTTTCTTAATGTCTTTCATTTTTTGTTTTTATTTTAATGTTTCTTTTATTATCTTTTACTGTTTTTAAATGCCTTTGTCTGAATGTCTTTCATTTTTGTAAAGCACCTTGAATTGCCTGGTGCACACACACACACACACACACACCACACACACACACACACACCACACACACACACACACACACACACACACACACACACACACACACACACACACACACACACACACACACACACACACACACACACACAAAGAAATGTTAGTTAGTATGATGTCCTCTCACCTTCTGGTCCGACAGCATGCTGTTGTTCTGCAGAGGGGGAGGGTGCCCGCTGAGCAGACCCCCCCCCGGCCGGTCGTGTTCACAGAAGATCGTCCCGTTAACGTAGTGGAAACGGTCGCCGGGCACCAGGCGGTTCCTACAGGTCGCACAGGTGAAGCACTGGGGACACACGGAGGATCAGGGTTTGTTCAAAGCAGGACAAATCATTTGTTTATTGGCTTCCTGATAAAAGCGACGGCCGAAATGTTGGACAGGAAATGCTTTTATTTTGAAGTGCAAGTGTGTGTCCTGCTCATTCTGTTTCCTGTTATGATTTTGAGTATGTCAAGTGCATTTTCCCTGTCTTCTTGTTGGTAACTAATTCTATTAATACAAAGTAAAAACGTTCAGTTTGGACAAGACTCGCTTGGTTCTTCATTCGAAGCTTCTATTACACAACAGGGTTTATCAAATTCAAAAAAATGTTTAACAAATTGTACGGTGTCCTTGGGTGTCATGAAAGGCGCCTAAAAATAAAATGTATTATTATTATTATAATAAAATAAAAAAATAAAAAGTAGTGCAAAAAGTCTATATACATGTCAATAGAATATAATATGTACAAGAACAGAATATGAAATTAAATAATGTACATTAAGACTAAATTAAATATGGTTTATTGCGTGGATAACTATTAATATACAAGACATTCAATAATAATTTTAGAATGTGTAATTATGTAGATCATTTGTTTATATATAATTTGTAAGTCAATACTATTTTTGTTTATCAATTTGATACGGCTTTGTACAGTATCATAACGCTCATGTCTCATTTCAGTATTTTAATAATTTTTTTGTATTATTGTTTTACACGTTCTAAATAAATCAAATCCAATAATAACAGTTTTATGTTTATGGTCATGCTTTAGTGACACTCACCTTAAGGTGGTAAACATTGCCTTGTGCTCTCATCACCATCTCACTGGCGGGAATCGACTGTCCACAAGAACTGCAGGCGCCACTGTGTCCAAACAGCCTGTAAGCAGAACAGAACCAGAACCACAATACCTTTATTAGTCCCGACAGAGGGGACATTTACATTGTTAGAGCAGAAAAGAGCCAAAGACAGCTTAAAGGTCCCCATCATGCTATTTTTAGGCAATAGCGCAGGACTCAGATATATACAAAACATATACAAAACATGTCTTTGAAGTGTTTTGCTCAAAATACCAAACAGATCATTCTAGCCATGCCTCATATCTCTCTATTTCACTTCCTGTTTCAAAAGTGCTGATTTAAAGCTTTAAAGAGGAGGGTCTGAGCTCATGCGGGACCCGGCAGCTACCGTCTAAACTAAATGCTGCCGTGATGAAACTCCATATCATGGATCATCAAGGATCTGAAACAGTCTGGAGCTCAAAGGCTTTCTCTCTTGCCGGTTAAACCACAAGGTGAGTTCCTTTCTACTTCCTGCTTCTTCACACACATGCTCTCCAGCACAGGTTAGCTCTGAGTGTTAGCCATGCTAATGTAACCACCGACCACATTACGTCCAAAACAGTCGGGCATTGTTTCTGACAGCAACGTTTCTGATTGGCCCGTGGGTCCACATTTCAGATGTTACGTCATATCGGACGCAAATCTGGATCAGCTCCGTTGTTCCCCGTTTTTAGAGATGTGGGTACGGAGGAAAAGAGAGAGGGCTTTATTTCCTGACGCTGCGTGAGTTCCCCGACACACCGGGGACACATATTGATGTAGAGAAGACATCAAAAAGTGATAGGTCCCCTTTAATGTTACCTAACAGACATGCATACACAAATATTAAAGATAAAACAATTATAATAAAAATGACACAATTTACAAAATACACATCCTGTTAGTTCAACGGCTGCTGCATCAACACCACTTCACCCCCAGCACATCGACACACTCCAAAGGAAGCAATGACAATAACGTTTAATCTAATCTAATCAGAGACAGGAGGTCAATCGAACTAGATGCTTCTTTGCAAAGGAGCAACCTGCAATCTTCCAAGTCTACAATGAGTATTTATTTCACTTTAAAAGCCAACTTTAAATTGCCCAGTTGCAAACAACAGGAACCCAAACTGCCCTTCACGCAGATCCCTCTGAGCTGGATGAGACCGAGGTTTGGCCGTGTGACATTTCAAGAGCTGGCCTTGTCCCTAATTAGCAAGAAGAACTTTACAAAAAGGCCATCTGATATTTAGCGTATAATTCACAGCAAGATTTAAAAGTTCAACACTTGACGCAGACAGCATTATCACAGCCCGAGGCCCACAGCGTCACCATGTCGTCCTGCGGCACCTGAGGACGCAGGTGTTCCTGTGAGCAACACGACTCAAAGCTCGTGTCCTTCGTCTGAACTCTCGAGTGTGAATAGAGTTCGTACGAAGAACAGCACAGACATTCTTGTCGGCCTTAGCCCGTTGGGTTGCAGGTGAGATACAGTTTCATCGTGGGCCACATTAGCATTATGGTTGCACTCAAAGGGCCGGTTGTAACTATATCATTTACACATATATAAATGTTGATGTGGAAGAGACATGAAGAAGAGGGGACACGTGTTGATGTAGAAGAGACGTGAAGAAGAGGGGACACATGTTGATGTAGAAGAGACATGAAGAAGAGGGGACACATGTTGATGTAGAAGAGACATGAAGAAGAGGGGACACATGTTGATGTAGAAGAGACATGAAGAAGAGGGGACACATGTTGATGTAGAAGAGACATGAAGAAGAGGGGACACGTGTTGATGTAGAAGAGACGTGAAGAAGAGGGGACACATGTTGATGTAGAAGAGACATGAAGAAGAGGGGACACATGTTGATGTAGAAGAGACATGAAGAAGAGGGGACACATGTTGATGTAGAAGAGACATGAAGAAGAGGGGACACATGTTGATGTAGAAGAGACATGAAGAAGAGGGGACACGTGTTGATGTAGAAGAGACGTGAAGAAGAGGGGACACATGTTGATGTAGAAGAGACATGAAGAAGAGGGGACACATGTTGATGTAGAAGAGACATGGAGAAGAGGGGACACGTGTTGATGTAGAAGAGACATGTAGAAGAGACATGGAGAAGAGGGGACACATGTTGATGTAGAAGAGACATGTAGAAGAGGGGACACATGTTGATGTAGAAGAGACATGTAGAAGAGGGGACACATGTTGATGTAGAAGAGACATGAAGAAGAGGGGACACATGTTGATGTAGAGGAGACATGTAGAAGAGGGGACACATGTTGATGTAGAAGAGGGGACACATGTTGATGTAGAAGAGACATGAAGAAGAGGGGACACGTGTTGATGTAGAAGAGACGTGAAGAAGAGGATGTTGTACATTAGGTGACCTCTTGTAACCATGACAGCACCTGAACTCCAGCAGGTGGACGTCATGGCTACAGCTCCGGTGAAACTGATGCTCTCTGCCTCCATCCCTCAGCGAGTAATGAATGTGTTATCTTAATCCAAACAGTCATTTAATGAGAGTGCCTGAGAGGATTCCTGTTCTCCTAATGAACCCACCAGACACACACACACACACACACACACACACACACACACACACACCACACACACACACACACACACACACACACACACACACACACACACACACACACACACACACACACACACACACACACACACACACACACACACACACACACACACACACACACACACACACACACACACACACCTCTTAAGGCTCAGTTACAGCTTTACTGACATTGGGTCTGACTCAAGCTGCTATACGTCTTCTGCATCTCTAATACCAGCGGCAAATGTTTTAAGCCGGCAATGAGGCCACGTCTACACGGAGACGGAACGGGTTGTATCCGCTATAGTTCTCTATCGTCCACACGAGGTCGTAACGGAACCGCGGAAACGGTGAACGGCTCCCAAGGTGGGTAGATGTGCGGAGGAAACACTCTGGGGGGCGAAACGGCTCCGTGTGTACGTCCTATATGATAATTTCCTGATAACGACGACGCCATAGCTCCGCCTCTCCCCGCCATAGCCCCGCCTCTCCCGCTCACCGCCGTAGCATGGTCAGTCGCTACTGTCTGTAGCTACTGACCATGCTACAGATGTTAGTGCAAAATCTACAGCTCCTCTACCACAACCATCAGCAACAAGTGGACATGGAGAACTACATGTTGCAACCATGGCAACCATGCTCGGGGGGTTCTTCTTCGCTGCTTTTGGTGTATTTTGTGGCGGAAGTACAGCGCCACTTACAGGCCCGGCATATGCACTACGGCGTCTCCAGCGGTCTCGTGTGGACAGACACGTTCCTTGAGCCGATACCGTGCGGACGGAAGACTTTTTCGATATCGACTAAGGTTCGTTTTCGTATCCGTGTAAACATGGCCTAAGAGCGCTATACTCAGGTTTCCTTTTAATCATCAGCTACAGCTATCACTATAATCCTTTCCACACATGACACAGGGCTACACAAACAGATGCTAAGTGGCAGGTCAACAACTTAAAGCCCTCCACTGGCTCAGCACACAGATAGAAATAGCTACACCAAATAAACAAACACAAATATTTGACGAGTTTTACTCCACTTAGCCAGCAATGCAGAGAAACAAGTATGCAAAACTGCTTATTAACATGTGTTGGGATTCCTGTCAACTCGGTCATGGATTTTAATTTCCTGTATGTCTCTGAAGTGTGCTAAAGTCTTTACACTTAGGGTCAGTTATTATAGACCCCCCTATTATGGCTCTATTAATATCAATGATCATTAATATTGTTAATTACCAGACTTGCTCATATACCAGAACCCCAACATATGCTTTTAAGCAATTCAAACAAGCCATTCACAACGAACACGCCACAGATTAAAGCACAGGGAAAATACTATAGCAAACCAGTCGGAAGACTCAGGTTGGAGCGCAGTGAGTGACTTGAGAGGAAAGCAATCTTAAGGCATTCATAAACTGGCATCTTTTAGCCTAGCTCGTTATGGCCAACGGTCTGTTTGGCCAGTTTGACCAATGGAAAGGCTCTCTGTGGGTAACGCTGAAAACCACAGAAGAAGAATGTATTAATTCAGGCTGAAAGGACCTAAAATGAGCTGTTCTCGCTTCTTAAATGTGAGTGTTCTGCCTGCCTGAATATAAACATCCATCAATAGGAAGACAACTTGTTGGACATGAAGACAACGTGATGCTTTTCCCCGGAGCAGCAGTACTAACATTTTAGTACTTGTATGCACTTTTGAAAGATTACAAAACTAGCAGCCCCAACATGTTTTCACCGAAGAAGAGCACAAAGCTCGAGGAGACAGTTCTCAGCCCTATAATGTTCAGATGTCTTGTTTGCTTTGCTGTTTGTTTATTGACTCACATGAATAAAATACATTTTCAGAACCCCATGTCGTGTCTGGCAGTACCGTTCTCTCGTGTTTTAACACCTGTGTGAAGGGAGACGGTTCATTTAAACTATCACATCCTCCCTCAGTACACGTACTGTGCTCCGAGTGCACAGAGAGCTACAGCCCTGACTTTCCCAATGTGTCTCTTGGCACCAGATGGCAACAAGCTGGGGGGGGGGGGGGGCAGCAGACTGACCTGCAGAGTGGGAAGTATGGAGTACAAATACTGTGTTACTGTACTTAAGTACATTTTTCTGGTATCAGTACTTTACTCCACTACTTTTTACTTTTACTTCTCACATGTTGAACTCAAATACCTGTACTTTCTACTTCTTACATGTTGAACTCAAATACCTGTACTTTCTACTTCTTACATGTTGAACACAAATACCTGTACTTTCTACTTCTTACATGTTGAACACAAATACCTGTACTTTCTACTTCTTACATGTTGAACACAAATACCTGTACTTTCTACTTCTCACATGTTGAACTCAAATACCTGTACTTTCTACTTCTCACATGTTGAACTCAAATACCTGTACTTTCTACTTCTCACATGTTGAACTCACTCAAATACCTGTACTTTCTACTTCTTACATGTTGAACTCAAATACCTGTACTTTCTACTTCTCACATGTTGAACTCAAATACCTGTACTTTCTACTTCTCTCATGTTGAACTCAAATACCTGTACTTTCTACTTCTCTCATGTTGAACACAAATACCTATACTTTCTACTTCTTACATGTTGAACCCAAATACCTGTACTTTCTACTTCTTACATGTTGAACTCAAATACCTGTACTTTCTACTTCTTACATGTTGAACTCAAATACCTGTACTTTCTACTTCTCACATGTTGAACTCAAATACCTGTACTTTCTACTTCTTACATGTTGAACTCAAATACCTGTACTTTCTACTTCTCACATGTTGAACTCAAATACCTGTACTTTCTACTTCTTACATGTTGAACTCAAATACCTGTACTTTATACTTCTTACATGTTAACACAAATACCTGAACTTTCTACTTCTTACATGTTGAACCCAAATACCTGTACTTTCTACTTCTCACATGTTGAACTCAAATACCTGTACTTTCTACTTCTTACATGTTGAACTCAAATACCTGTACTTTCTACTTCTTACATGTTGAACTCAAATACCTGTACTTTCTACTTCTTACATGTTGAACTCAAATACCTGTACTTTCTACTTCTCACATGTTGAACTCAAATACCTGTACTTTCTACTTCTTACATGTTGAACTCAAATACCTGTACTTTCTACTTCTTACATGTTGAACTCAAATACCTGTACTTTCTACTTCTTACATGTTGAACTCAAATACCTGTACTTTCTACTTCTTACATGTTGAACTCAAATACCTGTACTTTCTACTTCTTACATGTTGAACACAAATACCTGTACTTTCTACTTCTCACATGTTGAACTCAAATACCTGTACTTTCTACTTCTCACATGTTGAACACAAGTACCTGTACTTTCTACTTCTCACATGTTGAACTCAAATACCTGTACTTTCTACTTCTCACATGTTGAACTCAAATACCTGTACTTTCTACTTCTCACATGTTGAACTCAAATACCTGAACTTTCTACTTCTCTCATGTTGAACTCAAATACCTGTACTTTCTACTTCTTACATGTTGAACTCAAATACCTGTACTTTATACTTCTTACATGTTGAACTCAAATACCTGTACTTTCTACTTCTCACATGTTGAACTCAAATACCTGTACTTTCTACTTCTCACATGTTGAACTCAAATACCTGTACTTTCTACTTCTCACATGTTGAACTCAAATACCTGTACTTTCTACTTCTTACATGTTGAACTCAAATACCTGTACTTTCTACTTCTTACATGTTGAACACAAATACCTGTACTTTCTACTTCTCACATGTTGAACACAAGTACCTGTACTTTCTACTTCTCACATGTTGAACTCAAATACCTGTACTTTCTACTTCTTACATGTTGAACTCAAATACCTGTACTTTCTACTTCTTACATGTTGAACTCAAATACCTGTACTTTCTACTTCTTACATGTTGAACTCAAATACCTGTACTTTCTACTTCTTACATGTTGAACTCAAATACCTGTACTTTCTACTTCTTACATGTTGAACTCAAATACCTGTACTTTCTACTTCTTACATGTTGAACTCAAATACCTGTACTTTCTACTTCTCACATGTTGAACACAAGTACCTGAACTTTCTACTTCTTACATGTTGAACTCAAATACCTGTACTTTCTACTTCTTACATGTTGAACACAAATACCTGTACTTTCTACTTCTTACATGTTGAACTCAAATACCTGTACTTTCTACTTCTCACATGTTGAACTCAAATACCTGTACTTTCTACTTCTCACATGTTGAACTCACTCAAATACCTGTACTTTCTACTTCTTACATGTTGAACTCAAATACCTGTACTTTCTACTTCTCACATGTTGAACTCAAATACCTGTACTTTCTACTTCTCTCATGTTGAACTCAAATACCTGTACTTTCTACTTCTCACATGTTGAACTCAAATACCTGTACTTTCTACTTCTCTCATGTTGAACTCAAATACCTGTACTTTCTACTTCTCTCATGTTGAACACAAATACCTATACTTTCTACTTCTTACATGTTGAACCCAAATACCTGTACTTTCTACTTCTTACATGTTGAACTCAAATACCTGTACTTTCTACTTCTTACATGTTGAACTCAAATACCTGTACTTTCTACTTCTCACATGTTGAACTCAAATACCTGTACTTTCTACTTCTTACATGTTGAACTCAAATACCTGTACTTTCTACTTCTCACATGTTGAACTCAAATACCTGTACTTTCTACTTCTTACATGTTGAACTCAAATACCTGTACTTTCTACTTCTCACATGTTGAACTCAAATACCTGTACTTTCTACTTCTACATGTTGAACTCAAATACCTGTACTTTATACTTCTTACATGTTAACACAAATACCTGAACTTTCTACTTCTTACATGTTGAACCCAAATACCTGTACTTTCTACTTCTCACATGTTGAACTCAAATACCTGTACTTTCTACTTCTTACATGTTGAACTCAAATACCTGTACTTTCTACTTCTTACATGTTGAACTCAAATACCTGTACTTTCTACTTCTTACATGTTGAACTCAAATACCTGTACTTTCTACTTCTTACATGTTGAACTCAAATACCTGTACTTTCTACTTCTTACATGTTGAACTCAAATACCTGTACTTTCTACTTCTTACATGTTGAACACAAATACCTGTACTTTCTACTTCTCACATGTTGAACTCAAATACCTGTACTTTCTACTTCTCACATGTTGAACACAAGTACCTGTACTTTCTACTTCTCACATGTTGAACTCAAATACCTGTACTTTCTACTTCTCACATGTTGAACTCAAATACCTGTACTTTCTACTTCTCACATGTTGAACTCAAATACCTGTACTTTCTACTTCTCTCATGTTGAACTCAAATACCTGTACTTTCTACTTCTTACATGTTGAACTCAAATACCTGTACTTTCTACTTCTTACATGTTGAACTCAAATACCTGTACTTTCTACTTCTCTACATGTTGAACTCAAATACCTGTACTTTCTACTTCTCACATGTTGAACTCAAATACCTGTACTTTCTACTTCTCACATGTTGAACTCAAATACCTGTACTTTCTACTTCTTACATGTTGAACTCAAATACCTGTACTTTCTACTTCTTACATGTTGAACTCAAATACCTGTACTTTCTACTTCTTACATGTTGAACACAATACCTGTACTTTCTACTTCTCACATGTTGAACACAAGTACCTGTACTTTCTACTTCTCACATGTTGAACTCAAATACCTGTACTTTCTACTT
Organism: Pseudochaenichthys georgianus; assembly: GCF_902827115.2. Classification (NCBI taxonomy): domain Eukaryota; kingdom Metazoa; phylum Chordata; class Actinopteri; order Perciformes; family Channichthyidae; genus Pseudochaenichthys; species Pseudochaenichthys georgianus. The sequence goes on along the minus strand of NC_047514.1, from coordinate 426,467 downwards.
CTTACATGTTGAACTCAAATACCTGTACTTTCTACTTCTTACATGTTGAACTCAAATACCTGTACTTTCTACTTCTTACATGTTGAACTCAAATACCTGTACTTTCTACTTCTTACATGTTGAACTCAAATACCTGTACTTTCTACTTCTTACATGTTGAACTCAAATACCTGTACTTTCTACTTCTTACATGTTGAACTCAAATACCTGTACTTTCTACTTCTCACATGTTAAACTCAAATACCTGTACTTTCTACTTCTTACATGTTGAACTCAAATACCTGTACTTTCTACTTCTCACATGTTGAACACAAGTACCTGAACTTTCTACTTCTTACATGTTGAACTCAAATACCTGTACTTTCTACTTCTTACATGTTGAACTCAAATACCTGTACTTTCTACTTCTTACATGTTGAACTCAAATACCTGTACTTTCTACTTCTTACATGTTGAACTCAAATACCTGTACTTTCTACTTCTCACATGTTAAACTCAAATACCTGTACTTTCTACTTCTTACATGTTGAACTCAAATACCTGTACTTTCTACTTCTCACATGTTGAACACAAATACCTGTACTTTCTACTTCTTACATGTTGAACTCAAATACCTGTACTTTCTACTTCTTACATGTTGAACTCAAATACCTGTACTTTCTACTTCTCACATGTTGAACACAAATACCTGAACTTTCTACTTCTTACATGTTGAACACAAATACCTGTACTTTCTACTTCTTACATGTTGAACACAAATACCTGTACTTTCTACTTCTTACATGTTGAACACAAATACCTGTACTTTCTACTTCTTACATGTTGAACTCAAATACCTGTACTTTCTACTTCTTACATGTTGAACCCAAATACCTGTACTTTCTACTTCTCTCATTTCCCAAACAGCTGGTTCCTTTAGTCTGAATGTGTGTTGGTGCGTGATCATTATTCTTTAGAGTCACTGCGTGCCTATTGGTTGGAACACGATCCGTGTATCCATCACTTCCTGGTCTTCTCTAAAGAAGAGGGACCAATGGAAACGTTGTCATGTTGCCGTTGTTCAGCATGGAAACATTCATTAGCTAACAATGACATTATTGTTCTATTAATATAAAGGGAGGTCAGGTACTCTTTAAAGCAGCTGCTAGCTATGGGTACTTTCTACTGAAGCACACTTCAAAGCCTCTTTACTTTCACTTGAGTAAAGAAGTTTAGTCAGTACTTCTACTTTCACCAGAGTATTTTTAAACACGAGTATGTGTACTTCTACGTGAGTAGAGGACGTGCCCTCTTGCCCCCTCTCCTCACCTGATGTAGTCGTTCTTGCAGAGGATCATGCCCCCCTTGCTGTAGCAGGTGCTGCTGTACTCCCCCAGCTGAGCGTGGCAGCAGGAGCACTTCAGGCAGCGTGTGTGCCAGTATCGCTCCATGGAGAAGAGCAGGAAGCGGTCCACGATGCGTCCTCCACATCCTGCACACATCCTCCCCACCGCCCCCCCGCCTCCGCCCATCACTGCCACTGTGGGCGCCTCCACCCTGCTGTTCACCATGAAGACCTGAGGACGGGAAATGGGACGAATTCAACGGAAACGGTTCAAATATGTGGCATTGAGAAATGAAAAGCTACAAAGTAAATGTCTCTATCCACAGTGTGTTGGTACACAGTAACGTCTAAGGAGTTGTAGTACTTGTATACACTTTTGAAAGATTATTCTATTAGCACTATAACTACAAAACTAGCAGCCCTAACAAGTTTTCACTGAAGAAAGTGCTCAGCCCTACAGTGTTCAAACGTCTTGTTTGCTTGTTGTACAGTCTGGCAGTCCCGTTCTCTAGTGTTGTAACACCTGTGTGAAGGGGAACGGTGCATTTAAACTATCACATCCTCCCTCAGTACATGTACTGTGCTCCGAGTGTACAGAGAGCTACAGCCCTGACTCTCCCAATGTGTCTCTTGGCACCAGATACAATCGATAGGTTTTGGAACTTCCTGGCAAAAAGCTGGGGGCTATTTACTTGTGGGGATAAGGGAATGTGAAACCCGAAAAAGAAAACACACACACACACACACACGCATACTCCCATCAGAGCGCCGGCGTCATGTGCCAAACAAGTTCAAAGTAGTGTCCGACTCGAAAAGAAACCCACACACTTTTTGGGCCGAGAAATACGTCTAGCTTTAACTTGATAATACGTCCCGAGAGGAGGCTCTTTGAAGCGGCAGCACGGCGGCGCGGTGACAGGATGCAGAACCTCTTTATTCGACTCAGCTGCTCACTCCTCCATCGTCTCTCCAACGTCACGGAAAGGAAACTAATTGTTAAAGAGTTTAAAGAACGAACAGGGATGTTGAGAAGAGAGTAGCTGCTGTTACTGAAGCTGCTGGTGGAAACAGTGTTGCTCAAACACGTATTGTATTTCCCCCTCCTTCATGTTTCCATGACAAAAGTGAACTGATTTCATGCACAGCTGGGAATGATATCGCTTGTGAACCGCACTGAGTACAGCCATACAGTGTGTGCTGCTCAGCAGTGAGTCAGCACACACTGCCTCTTCAGCCGCTTCTATGATTTATAATTAGCGCCAACAACAACATAAAATAATTGCAGTGCTAGATTTCATTTTCCAAATGAGCAACAGCAGCACAATTTGTCCTCTAAAGAGTCTCGTTTCACCGAGGGCATGTTTAGCTTTACGACGAGCCTTCCCACAAGATTATTTGAGATTGCAGCAGCTGGTCCTCTGCAGAGCGGGCTGCCCTCAATAGCCTCATTTTGTAGAGTAGACACCTGGCTCTAATCAGCCACAGGAACACCATGTTAGGAAGCCCAAGGCTGCAGCAAACCACAAGCAGCCTCCTGTAGTGGGACCAAGACCGTCCTGTTAGCGGAGGCTGATTCATGAATGAACGCAGCCACACTCCTTTATTCACAAATCTAACTTTCAAAGAAACCACTTCAATCCTGGTGTGAGCATTGTATGAACCGAACAGGATGAATTTATAGTTAAATAAACTACATTTTATTCCTATTTCCCTCGAAAACAAGAAGTCTGGTCCCGAATATTTCTCTCTACGGTTCCAGGGTTTCTTTTAGTGGTTGATTAAGATTTCGGAAAACACTACAACGCTCTAGTTTTTTTATTTGTTGGTAGTGGGTTACCCTTGGCCTTTTTGTTTATGTCTACGACTGTTTTTTTTTCTCTTGTACGCTGGTTTCGGGTATAACTGCATATTGTGTACGTCTTTGCTTTATTGTAACTAAAAGAAAAAGTCTAAATAAAGTATTAAAAAAAAAACACTACAACGCTGTTAGTGAGTGTGTGTTTTCCTTAATGAGGGTAATCTTAAACGTATGAATTAAAATGTCGATATTTTGCACGATACACTACTGTATGTACACACATGTATTTTGCACCACTTTCCGTACAGAATGTGTCTGTAGGTTAGGAAGAACCCAGTGAAACACGAACATCACCCACTGCTTTACTGGTTTCAGACGTTGACTCGAATATCAGTTTTTAAAAAATCCGTTTATCATCATATATGTTGTTTTCTTTACTTGATATTTACGTGCTTTTTAGCCTCCTGGTTTCTATCAGAGTAGCTTGCGTTCTGAAACCAGGATATGAAGTTGATGCACAAATACAGGGTTACACAATAACTGGTTACATGTCAAACAACTGTAACCCAATCTGAGTATCAAATGTATAAGTAACCTGATTACTATGCAACGAGAGAACATATATAACAATAAGATGATTTACTTTCATATCATAACATATTTTCATATAAAAAATATGGTGACGGTAATAGTAAATAAAAGCTGTTTAAACGTAATACATGAATCGAAAGCACAGACTGCTTTTTTGTGTAATAATAAATCAGGCGTCCATTAAAAAAATCCATTCAGTACGTCTCCCTATAATATATCCATCTTTACTTCGAAACGTATTATAACACTGTAATCCTGCTAGTAATCTGATTACTTGAATGTAATTGTAATCAAACCATCACACCTCTTTTTTGTATCCTGATTACGTGATCTCGTTTCTCCCCAAGCCTACACATCTCTAACGGGGGTAGATACCCCGACATCTCAATGATAACCAGACGGCACGACGTCACGCCTCAGACCTCTGGAGCTGAGACACCCCTAACTAACCCCGAGCAGTGAACAACCAGGAGCACAGGATGTCTTCCTTCCTGTCCCTCGGTGGACTCGCTGAACGAGACAAAAGCGTCCGACTCTGTGAGTGAAATACAGCGAAAGCAGGTTCAGGGTGGAGTGAGTGCGGCGATAAACATTCCTGTTAGTCATCTTGCAATATACTTATTCATATAAATAGTTATCCACGTCCTAATTTACATTATTTAATTTCATATTCTGTTCTTGTACATATCATATTCTATTGACATGTATACAGACTTTTTGCAGTACTTTTTATTTTGTATTTTATTATATATGTTGCATTAGGGCTGCTCGATTATGGCAACAATCATAATCTCGATTATTTGGGTCAATAATTGTAATTGCGATTATTAAATGCGATTATTCAGAAACATCCATTTATTGGAGAAACATTTTTTTGAAAAGTATGTTTTTAACAGTTACCCTGAACTTTAAGAATAATTCAACGGAAAAACCAAAAAAAAAAAAATTATAAAAAAAAAAAAAAAAGTCATAATAAAGAAATAATCGTTTTATTTCGATTACGTTTTTTCGTAATCGTTGCGAGCCATAATCGTAATCGCGATTAAAATACGATTAATTGAGCAGCCCTGTGTTGCATTGTTGGAGGAGCTCAGGTCAGAAGAATGTCATTGCCATTTCTACACTGTAGCTTTGTGCGTATGACAATAAAACCTTTGAATCTTTAAATACTGTACACAACAAAGGAGCTTTATTGGCATGACCACATCTTAAACATAGCGTCACTAAAGCAAGGCGTTACAACAACAAAACTGAAACATACATGTTTTAAATTTGGAGAAAGTGTGTACGGGTCAGGGTGGTTCTAGTATTATCACTACTATCTGTTACCCCTAGTTACTGCAACAGGAATCTTTACGTAAGTCTGTTGGGGAATAATTTGCTTAGGTATTCAACCTTCGACCCAGTTCATAATGTTCTCTTCTCGCTGTCTCCTTCCCACGACATCGGTCTACGGCCTTGGGTATTGCTGCTATCTCTCTTAAGGAGGGGCAGCTTGGGCGCATTGTTGTGGCCAGTCTGTGACCGAGCTCGAGCCGCCATGAGATAGTTTACTGTTCAGGGACGAAGGCTCCCTGGCGCACATTCTTTCCTATGGACGACAGCTCCAGTTGGATTCAGGGTCCATATTTGTTTAGTCTCGCTGATGAAGAATGTAGATTATTACACTCTGATAGTTAAAACCTGGAGCTGCAGGAGGGCTCTTCAGAATTGATTGTGGCATCTCAACTCGTGGCCCGTGACATGTCTTGTGAATTCTCCGGCCGAAGCTCCAAATAAACCGTCAGTGTTTGCCATCAAAGCTCCAGCTCTCCTCGTGTCTCTCCGAGTCCTGACTCCATCAGAAGTTTCCCCCACATGTGCATTCATAATTTTACCACTTCATTCTACAACGTTACACGTATTTTATTTTATAAGTACTGCTGCTACTTACTCCCTACTTGAATGTGGACTTCTGTAAATTGTAATATTCATTTTATTTTAAATACTTTGTGCACGCCTTTTTATATAATAGTGTTCTGTTCTCCGTCTCTATCTATACTTTGCTGCAGCCACGTCAATGTCTCCTTCGTGGGACGCATAAAGGAATTCTGATTCTGGTCGTCTAACTGGATTTTTGGACTTTCCAAAACGGTCACTGCTTTTATTTTGTTGTCTTTGAGTTTTGTTTACTCAAATGAAAAGTGCACTTATAAATCAAATGTATTATTGGTATTATTATAATCTGAGAGTGGAGATCAGAGCGAGAGCAGGATTTAAATCTCACTCTACTACTCGAATTTTCCCACATTTCATTCTGGTCTTGACGACAGGTGCAACACGGTGAACGTCTGAGACGGGCCCGTCTAAAAGAGTCCATTGTACCACTCAACGTAAACAACACATATCAAGGTTCAGCATATCGATACATTCTGTTCAGTGAGATCCTCAATGAGACTTCCTGTACAGACTGGTGAGGCTGACGGAGTCGCTCTGTCTCCATCAGACACCTGAACCCTCCGCATGCAGAACAAAGCAAGGCAATAAGCAACTGCTTGTGTTCTGCCCTAATAATGAAGTGACGGATGAAGCACTTCATAGCAACGGAGCTAATGAAGAGAAACACAATTCCACTGCCGGCAGGTTCAGGTCTCCTTTTCCACGAGCCGAACCCAATCTCCTCTCACAGGGAAATAACTATTGTACCTCCTGACATCTGGACAACAGGATGTCTTAATCGGTTGTCTGCTGGGTATCACATGCTCTCGGTTTCCATATTTCTGGACAAAGGCTTGTCGGATTAGAGGTCACGGCATTGTTTAGGTATTATCGCTAACAAATTATTTATCACATTGAGTAAATAATTACAGCACCTCTGACCCGTTAGTGTCTTCACAATGAGGACACTGACTTTTATAAATGTGTTAAGATAAGGAGATAACTCAACTGTCATATGCAATATGTGTTGACAATAGATGTCGGCAGTGGCTCAGTCTGTAAGGACTTGGGAAGGGAACCATCGAGTTGACGGTTCAACTCCCCGAAACCGACCTACATATGGAGTGTGGGCTGGTACGTGGAGACGTCCCAGTTCACCTCGTGGGCGCCGTACAATAGCCGCCCACTGCTCCTATACGATGATGGGTTAAAAGCAGAGGTCCAATCCCATTGTATGTTCTGTGGGACACATTTCATCGTCCAATTCTAAAGCGATCAAACTAAAATACCAAGCGTCCTCGGATCACAGTTACTCGTCTGATTGGCTTATTTTTCTGCTTTAAATCTGTGCAATTTGAATATTCCTTTTTGTGAGAGGGGGCCGTTAATGGTTGTTATTTTGTGTCAACCTGTGTCTTCGGATGGACACATATTTAGAATATGTTCAAAGGCTCAACCGATTACGCCTGTCAGCCATTTCTGTTCTACTTCCTTGGGCGCCATTGGGTGTCGATGCATAACCTGGTGCGCGGCTAAGATGTGGAACTTTGTGGGAAAACACCGCCTGATTTGACCGAACAGAAATATCAAATACCCTCAGGTCACAGTCTGCAGAGTCAGCTCACACTCATGCACTGTTCCTGAGTGGCATGCTGTTTCATTCATCTCTATTTAATTAACACCGAGGGCTCGAGCTGCTGTGGCAGAACTGTTCTCCTGCTGGAAATAAACTACATTTCAGTCAAATGATAGCGAAGCCCTTTTGAGCGTTCAGTGCAGACGCACACGGAGCAAAGCAGGCTGCACGCACAGATACATGTTATTATCTTACATGACCAAGCTGTATATCTGTAGTAACAGGTTTGATAAGATGAAGAGGGTTGTGTAGGGTGGGGGGGGAGGGGGGGGGGGGGGTAAAGCACCACCTATTTGCCGCCTCTGGTGTTAAAACATAAGTTTAGGAAATACAGGAAAGTATCTTGTTGTTCTATTATATGATAATATATAAGTCCTTCCTGCCTGCAGACTGGTAGCGCACCACAGACTGTGCAGTAAACGTGCAATATGGACATTTTTCTTGCAATACTATGCAATAATCACCTTTATGTGGAAAACCTACATTCTTATAACGTCTCATTACCAAATATGTTATGTCACTAAGTTCTTAAATTGCTGCTCCTCGTTTTTCAGCCATGGATGTGTACTTATTTGTCTTTATTGGATTTTTTCATTTGATTTTCTTCCCTATAGTTATTAAGTTAGCTTATTATTGCCTGCCTTTTTTCAACCTGCTATATATCTCGGCGTTGTTGGACTGATAAAGGAATTCTGATTCTCTATCGAGTGTTGCTTTCTTCTTGGGCTGCAGAGAACAGTACTTTACGGTAAAATATTCAATTTTAGATTCTGTTCTTGTATGTCTTATTCTATTTACATGAATGTAGACTCCTGCCTTTACTTGATCACGTACAACATATGCTCTGCATTATTTACCTTATTGTGTTTATTTATTTTCCTGACATATATATAGTTTACATCATCTGCACATTGATATTGCAACATAATCTGCACCGTTTTATTCTACTGTTTCTTCTTGCGCTATTTTAGTTGTACTGTTTTACTTTGACTGTGTGTCTTATATTACCTTGCATTGTTGGAGGAGCTCGAGACTTATGTTTTTCTTTCTACACTGCTGTTCTTGTGCATATATGACAATAAAGCCTTTTGAATGTTGAAATGTCCTCACCTGCTGCTGGAGCCTGAAGAGGTCTGAGTGGAAGCTCCTGAGCCGTGGATCAGAGAGCTTCTCCCCGGTGTTCCTGCTCTGTTTCCCCGCAAACAGCTCACTGTGTACCGGCTGATCTCAGCTCTGAGTGTCCTGAGCTCCGCGGACAGAGAACAGAAGAGAGGTTTGTGCAATGTGTGCAGGCTTTGAATCGGCGTCATGACTCCTCCCCATGTGACGTAAGCGGGGGCGGGGCTTGTGGGTGATTGATGGGGGACGCTTTTCAAACTTTCTGCAGGAAAGTTCACAATAAATCATAAATAATCAGAGGTGGGAGAAGTACTCAGATCATGTACTTGAGTAAAAGCAGAAGTACTCAGATCTTGGACTTGAGTAAAAGCAGAAGTACTCAGATATTGTACTTGAGTAAAAGTAGAAGTACTCAGATCTTGTACTTGCTTAAAAGTAGAAGTACTCAGATCGTGTACTTGAGTAAAAGTAGAAGTACTCAGATCTTGTACTTGAGTAAAAGTAGAAGTACTCAGATCTTGTACTTGAGTGAAAGTAGAAGTACTCAGATCATGTACTTGAGTAAAAGTAGAAGAACTCAGATCTTGTACTTGAGTAAAAGTAGAAGTACCAGAGTGTAGGAATACTCTGTTACAAGTCAAAGTCCCGCTGGTATTTGCCTCAACCATGGTGGAAAGTAACTAAGTACATTTACTCAAGTTCTGTACACTTCTGAGGTACTTTACTTGAGTATTTCCATTGTATGCTACTGTGTACTTCTACTACACTACAATTCTGAGGTAAATGGTGTACTTCTACTCCACTGCATGTATTTAATCCCTTTAGTTACTTCACAGATGTGGATGAATGATGTGAAATCTAATCAAGTGTTAAATCAGACTTTAGTTCCACCTGGAGTAAATCCACCAGCTACCCTGCAGTCTACAAAGTACTTCAGCTGCACCTTCACCAGCTTTGGGAACACTTTCATTATAAAACAAATCATATATATTATTCCGAAATGGACCAATCTGCACAATGACTACTTTTACTGTCGCTACTTTCACTATATTTTGATGAGAATACTTTTCTACTTTCACTTGAGGAACATTTTGAATGCAGGACTTTTACTGTAACAGAGTATTCCTACACTCTGGTACTTCTACTTTTACTCAAGTACAAGATCTGAGTACTTGTGATTTTACTCAAGTACAAGATCTGAGTAAGCCTACTTCTTCCACCTCTGGCCTCAACTAACAAGCAGTTTAGGGGATTATAAAACATTAGGATGTGCTGTGGTTTCAAATCACATCCAAACACATGTGTTTGTTTAGGTTAATTGCTTTAAAAGGAGGCTACTCATATTTCTATTTTAGTTTGACATGTTGGCAGCTTGGAAGTAAGGTAGAAATGAAATTGGGATGGTGAAGGCTTCCTACTTTGCACTGGTTGATATTCTGACAAAAAATATGTAGAGATCGACATCTAGTGGACAAACTGCTAACGTGCAATGTGTTGCTCAGAGGACTAGTCCCAGTACTGCAGTCAGCATGTCGATATGTCCCTGGGACAGACACTCAAATTCACCCCAAATTGATCCTGTGGGGATTCCCTACAGACTAGTATTGAATGTATGTAAGTCGCAGTGGATAAAAGCGTCTAACAAGTGACATGTGATGTAATAATGCATCTGTCCGCAGTCTGCCCTGCATGCTCCCTTCTGTCCTGTAGGGGGCGCTGTGTAACCTTCCGCCAGTTACATCCTTTCGTAGAAGAAGAAGAGCTGCAATTATTTGTTATGATTTTTAGAAGCAGCCTTCCTATCGGAAATATGTTTCGACAGGACGGGGCTGGTATCGTTGCTGTATTTATCATATCTATATAAACTTGGAAAATAAGCTAAAATACTCTTCCGGTTTCAGGTCAACGGCTGGTTTGACCAACTGCCCCGTTAACGGTACAGAGTATAGGGCTGTTAAATACCCTTGAATTCATCTTAAACCAGCAGAGGAGCAGTTCCAACACAAATTGTGAGTATCATATTTATCCCATATCTATCTTTACTTTGGTATTTTTCTGTTGTTGTATTGCTTTGTTACCTCGTATTGGTCCGGGTTGACAGTTGTTAAAGGAACGCTAACATTATCTGCCTCACATTAAGCCTCTGAAGCGAGCTAGCTTACCTACATACCAAGCTAATATTAATTATCAATAATCTATAAGGAAAACAATAGGTCATTTTACAGCAGTTGTTATACGGTACACAGTGTTATCTATGTAGTTGAATCCCCTGAATATGTGTGCTTGTGCGTAACGATAGCTACGTCATTACCGATAATCCACACCCACAGGGCCCGAGCTACTTCCACAATTATTACAACAACAACAGATTTTCAATGTCTAACACCTCCATTACTTCACTGAAAGACATTCAGAATCAGCATCAGCATACCTTTACTCATCTCACAGAGGGGACATTTTTAAAGCAGGTAAAGACCCAACGCTTAATATATAATATGTACCATGCACAAAAATAGTAATTACACAATTTACATTTGACCAAATACACATCCAGTCCCAGTAAGAGTTGTGAGTTAGCAGCCAGGTGCTAGTATTTAAGGTGGAGGTATATATTGCACATAAGTAGTCTTGTACAAAAGAGGTGTTATAGTCTTTGTTTATAACACTTTTATTATGGCCCACAGATTAGTAATGCTCTTAATAATAGTAGTTATGAACCCCAAAAGTGAAATGTAAAACATAATTTATAGACCTCGAGGCACTACTCACTGATTATTCTCATTCCTTTTCATTGTTTGCACACCTTGCTCTGAAGTCAAGTCATTTGGTTGAACAAGTTCATTTCTCACCACACAATTAGTTTGTGTGCTTCCACAATCTGTATGTGTTTGGCTCTCGCCCTTTCATAAACCTCATATCTCAACGACACCCTGGCAGAATTCCTTTAAGTCAGGCGAACGTCCACTTGGACTCAGGATTGAACTGATTAGCTTTTGGGGTTCGAAGGTCAAAGTTACTGCGACCTCACAAAAAGTGTAATTGGCCGTAACTCAATCAGCCGTATACTAATTATGACAATTTGACACACTTGTCTTAAAGGGTAAAATAACTCAATCTGATTGGTTGATGGAGGCATAGAACAACAAGGCTTTGATTCTAGTTTAACATACAGTGTCTCCCCGAGGTTCACTGCTTTGGGGGGTGCTGTCTGAGCGGGGGGTGCGGGGGGGGGACTACTTAACTCATAACTTAAAATGAAAGTGTTTAGTTTATTTAATAAAAGAGCACATGTTCAATGTGAAAAGTGACAGTAGATATATTAGTTGCAATTTGGTGCAATAAATATGTATTATTAATTAAAAAAAACACCTTGAATTTCAGGGGGGGCGCGGGGGGGGGCGCGTTGAGAATGGTAGGGGGAACACTGAAATATGAGCAGGAGTCAGACAGCCGTGTTACAGACCCGGCCTGCTATCTCATACTTCTCTCAGTAGAACAGGTTGTTCAATATTCAGCATATGAGATCTGATAAGGAGGCTTCCCAGTGGACGGAAGCTTAAATCCTGCCTCTGCTAACAATCCATGTAGTTGTTATCGTACGTGAACACTTCCTCTGCTCTAATGTGGCTTTTATGACTTAAGTGGACAAAGTAGAGGTTTCCTGTATTGCAGGTCAGAGGCATACCCGCCCATAACACTTGGAAAAGAGAGAGTGAATTCAACACATACACTATCATCCGACTCAGCTCTACAGGCGGCTGTGGCTCAGTGGGTGGTGTGCTGGACTTCGAATCACAGGGTAGCAAGTTCGAGCCCCACGGCGTCAGCATGTCGTTGTGTCCCTGGGACACTCCCCCCCACATTGCTCCTGTGGGGGTCGTCCACAGGTCTGAATGTATGGAAGTCGCTTTGGATAAAAGCGTCTATAAGTGACATGTAATGATAATAATACAGAGATGCTTTAGCCTTTGT